>NW_015386275.1:127126-147532 GCF_001527695.2 Protobothrops mucrosquamatus | reverse complement strand
AAACGTTCCTAATGTATCACAGTGTGTATTTCAATGTGTAGTCCTTTGTTCTTTAAGGAGGGGAGTATAAAAACTGAAGTCTAATCACGCCCTCCTCGTTCAGAATTGCCTATCTCTAATATGCTCTGGACCTTGCGCAATTAAACTTCTCTGCTAACCCCTCCGGAATTCGTAAGAGTTCTTTCGTTTTCCACAAGACCATATTTCAATAACCGTGTTGTGTGAAACCCATTAATTGTAAATTAGCCTTTAAGCTTTGTGAAAATTTAGCCTGTGAATCAAATAGTATTTGTGAAGGCAAAAAGCATGAAGTTGTTAGATCAAACTACTATCTATGACATTTGAACTTGTAGATTTTTAGAGGGACCAGAAAAAAGAGTAAAGCCAAAGGAAATTTTTGAAAATCTGCAGAGTGAAATGTTATATTGTTCAGTTTTATATTAAATGTTTGTACTATTGCATTTCAAGAAAGTATGTCCCGGATGAATTCTGTGGATTAATAAATACTTCTCCAGAGCTGATATTTTAGTTTGCCTGTTGCTGTAAAATGACATAGATTTTTTAAAAATATTTTATTAGTTTTCTATCATTACAAATCATACATGCTCAGTAAAAAACGTGATGTCTGGGTTCATTTGTTACTCAATATTACATCTTAGCTTCTTCATTGTGAGTCTGTTCAGTAAGCAAGGTTCTGTGCTTTCCTTGATCCTCTCTTCTTCCACTAATATTCTCATTTTCCCAACATTAAGCAAATACAGTTCTTGCTACTATCAATACATACAAAATTAGATATATACATTTTTCTACTGTTTGTATAAATAACAATAAACTCAATTTATAACATCTTTTCTAACCAACTTATATTTCAATTGTATTTGCAATTAAAATATTTTTATTAGATCAATGTAGATCCTGTTTTTCAAGCTCTTATTTAAATTTAATTTCCCATCAGTATTCGAGATATCTTTCTCAGTTATGATTTTCTCAAAGTTAGTTACATTTGGGTGTTCAAAAGTTTCATTTATATAAGCCATCCTCGTATTTTTATATTTCCCATATCATAAAAGGTACTATTCTAATTATAAAACATATCTTTCTTATTGTAAAATCTGTTTATATCTAAAAATTATCTATTTTAACTATCTTCAAACAAATGTTTGAAGGTATAATACTCCATCTGGTAGGTTAGATCTTCTGTTCTCTTAAATCTAACTCTAGCCTTTTCCTTTGCCAAATAACTTTCCAAGTTAGTGTATTTAAATCACCAAGTAATGCTTCCTGTGTTTTTATGGATCTTGTTTGGAATGGGAAAAACAATTTAGGTAGAGTATTTTTTGGGGGGGAGTTTTGCCCATTTATATATTCATTAAACAACTCTCACTTTCCGTCTCCCTCAACTTCTCTTTTCATTTTTTGTCTCCCAATCTCTGTTGATTCCCCTGACAGCACTAAAATCCATTTTATCAGATCTTCTTTCTTATCCTCAGATAAGATAAGGTGCCTTTTCCACGCCTGATATTATAACAAAATCTTGCAGATTTTTGTTTGCCCGTGCCAGTCTATAATTTCCTTCATTTATAGCCTCCATCTTTAGATCACTTTCCTCTAGTTTGTGTTTTGTTTTCTGATTTGTTTGTTCATTCTTTATCGTCATTTTCTGAGAGATTTTTAGTTGTGAGCTTAAATTAAATATTTGCTCATTTATGTTATCCAAATTGTTTTTAACCTCATCATGGTTTCTTGTGTTTTTTCTATGTGAAACACTTGTCTTTTGAATTAATTGCAACATAAAATGTATTTCCTCCTGGAAGATGTTTGCTTTGTCTTAAGGTGTCAGTCCTACAGATCCCTGATATACCAGGCTGGAGGCTTCAAATGGGATTATTAAGTGTGGTTTCCTGCCACTTCTGGTTAAATATGAGGCATCCATTTTATCTCCCCCCTCCAGATATTCTATCATAAAACAACCAATCTTAACGTCCATACAGTAAAGTCTCATATAGTTCTTATGATCTTTATGTATAGCCTTTATAGTCCAGTGTATTCCCAGTTATCAATCCATCACTAAAAGCAATGTTTTGTAATGCTTCTTCTGCTCAGGGGTCCAAAAATTATCAATCAGCCAAAGTTTGCAGTCCAAAATGTTCAACCACCTAAGAACAGTCCAAAAGCCTCCCCCCTACAAAAGTAAGGAGTTTTTCTTTCTCTGCAAATAGTTCTCAAGCTTAAAAGTGAAACCTCAGTAGATGTTTATAATCTAAGAAGGTCAACAGATTTCAAAACAATTGGAGTTCTCACTCTGTGGTAGATAGCCCACCGTATTTTCCTCTGTTCCCAGCTGTTCTCTATTGAGTTAAGAGTCACTGAGCATCAAAGGAGCTGAATTGTTATCTATTTCTGGGCATCTTGCCAGTTCACATCAATCAGGGCAGCTATAGTGTTATACTCTGATCCACCACTAGATGTCATTGAATATTCATTTTCCGACTTTTAAAATGGAAGATTATTTTCTTGTAGTTTCACCCCAATACAGGTAATCCCCGTTACGAGCATTCATTTAACACTCGTTCAAAGTTATGTGATCAGCGCCCCCTAGTGCTTACGAGCAAGTTCCAAAATTACGACTGTTGCAGTACCACAGCAGTCATTCGCCCTTACGAGCGACCGCAGAGGGTCTGCAGTACAGTATTTACCCTGTTCCCCTCCCCACAACTGCTTCTCCCTCTCTTCCTGCCGTGCCAGAGTCACTTACCTTGCAAAATCTGTCTCCTCTCTGCCGCAGTTTCTTTCCTTTGAGGGAGAGGAGAAAAGCTTGCAAATGCTTTTCATGCTGACAATGGAAGCTTCTGGGTGCCGTAATATCACACGAGTTCAAACACTGATTCTTTGCAAAAGATTCTTTGCAATCCCGGAAGCTGATGTGCGCCTATTTGATGTTTGAAAACGAAGCAATTTGCTTCATTTTGAACTGTCTCATTTGCTCACAGAGGGAGAATCCAGTTTCCCCAAGGTCTCCCTTCTGATAAGCTGATGTGCGCCTATCTGAAGTTTGAAAATGAAGCGATTTGCTTCATTTTGAACTGCCCCATTTGCTCACAGAGGGAGAATCCAGTTTGCCCAAGGTCTCCCTTCAGATAAGAAGTTTATTAGCAGCAGCACCTTGGGTTTCTCGGCTCCATCTGAGTGGAGGGAAACAGAGGCGTAGCAGCAGGATTGCTCTCAATAAAGCCAGCGTGCACAAGCAAGCAGCGCACCGAGTCTTAGTGTTTGAGAGCAATCTTGCTGCACATCCACTTTCCTCCACTCAGACGGAGCTAGACACCCAATCTCCTGCCGCCGCTTGAGTGAGGAGGACAAGGAGGAAGAGAAGAGTGGTGAGAATTTGTGCCAGCCGGCTGGCCAGGCAAGGACTAGATGGGGCAGGGTGGGTGGCTTGCTGGGGAGGGGGATCATGGCCGCTCAGATGGTTGCTGCGAGTTGCTCAGCTGTGCCATGGACGGTATTGGTTCCTGCACCTAGCTAACTTCGATTCCATGCTTTGCCCCAGAAGCATGCAAATGAAGCAAACTCTTCTGCCCCCCCCCCCAAGAATGGAAGCTTCCAGGGGCCATGATCTCTTTTGCAAAGAATGGGTGTTTGAACTCGCGTGATATTACGGCACCCAGGAGCTTCCATTGTTAGCATGAAAAGCATTCTCAAACTTTTCTCCTCTCCCTCAAAAGAAAGAAACTGTGACAGAGGAGACAGATTTTGCAAGGTAAGTGACCTCGAACGAGATTCACTCTACAACAGTGGTTCTCAACCTTCCTAATGCTGTGACCCTTTAATACAGTTCCTCATGTTGTGGTGACCCCCAATCCCCCATCCAGCTGGCCAGGGAGGGGGGCAGGAAGGCCGTTCTGCCGGCTCCGCCCAGCCTGGTTGGAGAAGCGCCCAGGTGGGGAGAGAGAGAGAGAGAGCCAAGAGGGCGACAGCGCCGGCAGAGCTTAGTTCAGTCTCCTCCGCGGAAAGGGCCGCGAAGCAGCGCAGCCTCCCTTTGGACAGGGGTAGGCAACCCAAAACACTCAAAGAGCCACTTGGACATGTTTCCCACCGAAAACAAAACACTGGGAGCCGCAAAACCCTTTTGATATCTAAAATGAAGATAACACTGCATATATCCTTTTTTACCTTTAATGTATGTATGTATGTATGTATGTATGTATGTATGTATGTATGTATGTATGTGTTTGTGTGTGTATATATAAAATAAAGGTAAACAAGGATATTTGCAGTGTTATCCTCATTTTAGATTTCAAAACGGCCTCTCTCTGTCTCTCTCTTTCCTCTCTTTCCTTTCTCCCCTCCCTCTTTCCTCTCTCTCTCTTTCCTCTCCCTTTCTCTCTTTCCTCTCTTGTTTCTCTTTCCTCTTTTTTTTCCTCTCCCCCTCTTTCCTTTCTCTTTCCTCTCTTTCTCTTTCCTCTCTCTTTCTCTGTTTCTTCCCTCTTTCTCTTTTCTCCCTCTTTTCCTCTGTTTTTCTCTTTCCTTTCTCTCTTTCTCTCTCTTTTACGGCTGCATTGTCACGGGTCCCTGCTGCCCCTGGCCTGGCCGCCGCCCCTGCTGGGACTCCGCACTGCTCGCCCTCGCCCTCCGCCCATCGATGGAGCTGCGGTGGGGACAGCGCCCGCCCGAGCCGCCTGGGGGGCAGCAGGAGGAAGAAGGAGAGGAGGGCGAGGAAGCAGCTGCCCCAGACGGGACTCCGCGCTGCCTGGCCTCGCCCTCTGCCCATCAATGGAGCCGCGGTGGGGGCTGGTGCTGCACGGCCCCTGCCAGCCCCTCCGCCAGCCCAGCTGCTCCCCCCAGGTACCCCTCTTGCCCCGGCACTTCCCCGAGCGGGCCTGGGGGGCACCAGGAGGAAGAAGGAGAGGAGGGTGAGGAAACAGCTGCCACCACAGCCGGGACTCCGCGCTGCCCGGCCTCGCCCTCCGTCCATCCGATGGAACCGCGGTGGGGGCTGGTGCCACGCGGCCCCTGCCAGCCCCTCTGCCAGCCTGGCTGCTCCCCCCCAGGCACCCCTCTTGTCCCGGCGCCCGCCCAAGCCGCCCAGGGGGCACCAGGAGGAAGAAGGAGAGGATGGCGAGGAAATAGAGGAGCGGTGTCTCGGTTCCTAAGACCATCGGAAATATGTGTTTTCCGATGGTCTTAGGCGGCCCCTGTGAAAGGGTCGTTCGACCCCTAAAGGGGTCCCGACCCACAGGTTGAGAACCACTGCTCTACACGTTTTCGAGTTATGAGTGGAATGGGCAGGCTCCATTACACTCGTAACTCGAGGACTACCTGTACTGTTTCAAAGAGAAGATCTTATCAATTGTCTCAGTTTTCAGGCTTGTCCAAACTATAGTTTTATATTAGTTCAACTTCAATGTTATGCATTTCTGTCCCCCATAAGAATTAAAACGCCGCTTCCGTCTATGGAAGGGTGGGGCTGCAATCCCCTTCCTTCTCACGTTTGGAGGGGTTTTTTTTGCTTCTTGGGAGTCTTTTCTAGGAAATCCCGTTATGAAATAGAAAAGAAAGGATCAATATTCTCATCCAACATGCTGTTCACAATCTGTTCTAGTTGGTGCTTTCTTTTTTTGGTTGTCGGTAGCTTGGGCTAGCCACAGAAGTGCAGCTAGCCTTTCTCCTGCTAGTTTGGAGGGCTTTCCCTGGATCAAACGAATCAACCACCGTTTGAAATCAGGCTGTAGGGTGTGGAGCCCCGCAATCCCTTGGCCATGTCGCTACGACGCAAACCGGAAGTTGTAAAATGACATGGATTTTTGTAACATTGAATAATCCCAAAGTTTGTAAAATATTATCGATCAAATTTGAAAATAAGAAAAATATTTTACTCATAAAGATAAACTTGAGGAAGAGATTTAAATCCAATGAGCTAATTGGAGTTAATTGGATTTTTATTGGTGTGATATATAATTGAATGAAAACTTTAATGTAGTTTTGTGTTTGGGTTCTGGGTTTAAAATGAAGGGTTTCTTTCTCCCTTTATATAAAATTTGAAATAACATAGGGAATTCTTTGAATATAAATTATGACAGTATAAAGATTAATGAATAAATAGAAGCTTATTCTATTCCCCATAGCAAGGAGAAGCAGAGATGGTTAAATTGACTCTTATCCAAACAAGAAAATATATTTAATTTTGTTTCTATTTGGAAATTGCTTCTGGATTTTGTGTTTGCAATGGAAAAACTTTGATTTTGTTTTTGCTGATTAGATAGGTTTGTTGCTATAGAAATGGCTAGTATATACTGTTGTGTAAAAGTAAAAAGTTGAGATTGTAATGTTATCTTCTACTCTGCTAAAGAGGTTGAAAGCAGTGCCTTTTTCTTTCCTTTTCCCTCTTTACACCATATTTTCTCTTTCTTTCTTTCTTCACACCCCCCCCCCCAGTTTTCTATTACTTTTTTAAATTTCTTTTTGTATTTTATATTTTGATAAACTAATAAAAATGTATTATAAAAAAGGACATGGATTTTTGCAGGAGTTTAAAGACTGATCACTTGGTTGTGGCATATATTTTTATATACCTCTCAGTATCCATAAAGTATTATCCTAACTGTATGATAGAGAGTAATAGTTTTAGAAGGAAGTAATCACAGAATTGTAACATTGTATCATTGTGTTAATGTTGATAATACAAATGCTTTGATAATAAATTCATTGTGTTATTGTTCTATATCTTGTTGCTCTACTTCATTAAAAGAATGTCTCAGAAAACTGAAGTATTGTCTCATTGGGCTTTAGCTGTTGGCATTTTTGATGTGCTCAGGATTTCTGTTTATTACTGCTATAGACTCAATACTTGTATTGAAATAAGGTAGATGGGAATTGAGGGTAAGACTAGTTATTCAGTGTGGTTAAATGACATTGTAACTTATTAATATGGACAAGTTATGAGGGCTAGCCATAAACCTTAAGTTGCTCTGTTTGGAAATCATGTTTTATGTCTATGGGAGTCATAATGCAAGCAGTAAAATGTAACTTCTGCAGGATTTTGGAATTTCTCCCTCTCTGTCAGTACACACTGCATAGATTTTTCATATTATATCTTAAAATAGCCTAAGAAACTCACTAATGCTACCCCTCTGTAGCATTTTAAGAGAATGGGGGTGTGATGAGTTGTCTGTTTCCTATGCCATCCATCTGGTAAACTCAGCAAGATTCGTTTTTCTCGCTATGCACATGTATACATAACCCAAACTAGACTGTGTTGTTTCTCTGTGTCATATAATATATGTGAGTATATGCATAATTCTGTATTATTTATTTTTGTCATATTTATGTAGTGTATGTTGGAGGTGGTGACCCTTTGAGAGCTGTATGCAACAAAATTTCATTTTAATGTATGCCAATTAGTGTAGATTCAAAGTGCCAATAAAGTTATTATTCTATTCTATTCTTTTGGGCTAGCGCTAGCACATGCAGCATTGACTCCATAGAATTTGATATTTTGAAATTAAGATATTCAGAACTTTCTTTGTGCGTTTTCCTTCAAACTGTTTGCAGTTAATGCTGGTTTGTGACTGTAATAAAAATTGATTGATACAAACTGTTTGCAGTAACTGATCATTTTCAAATTATCAGATATGCAAAAAGTTAATGGTCAGCAAATGAAGTAAAGAAGAATTATTTGTAAATAATATTTTTACTTAAAAATAGACTTGTCATTTGAAAAGCCTCTAAAATAGTAATGCTGATTATAAAAATTCCTTCCCTCTTTAGTCACATGTTGCCTTAAAAGGGTGTGAACTAATTCATCTCTTCACTGAAGCAATTTCCCCATTAGTTTTGCATAGTTTTGTCAACTGATCTTGTCCTGACTCCATAAGATTAAGCTTTGTTTTTTCAATATTTTGAGAGTTTGATTGTAACTGCTTTACAATTAAATCATTTAATTATATTTTTAAATCTTTAGTTATATACCCACTTTCGGATTGTTAAAATGTGGGATTATACATCTAGTAAAATAATAAGATAAAAATAGGAGTTTGAATGTATATACTTCTTAAATTCAGCATATATTCCAAGAAAAAAAGCCTTAAAAAGTTATTGTTCCATAGTGAAGATCAGGGTAATAGATGAGCATAAATATAACATTTAATAGTTGTAAACTCAGCAGACAAACATTCCGTGTTTTCTTTTAAGAACCTTATCACAGGACAAGAAAACTGGTGCCAAAAGGCCAGCTTCTGTCAGAAGATAAGCTCTTAAAAAGTTTGTCCAGTTTATGTTTGCTTTATGTACTTATTCTTAGGACTGCAAATAATCTTCCTGGTTTCAAAGAAATATATATCCACCTCCCTGCTCAATGGAGGATCGTCAGCTTTTAGGTGCAGAAAGAGAGAAGCCGCTGGAGAAGACTGTCTTATTATATTTTAAGCAGCAAGGCAACAATAATGCACTATTGTTTGGAATAAAGTTTAAGCTGAAAACAAACTCCAGGGCGTTGCTACCCACAATGGGGCAGTGTATTATTTCATGGTAATCCATTGTGAATAGCTTAAGCAGTTCTTCATGTACTTTATCTTCCTTGCCTTTCTGCTTCTTCCCCTCTTAAATTGACTCTCCTAACAATCCTGTAATAAATTTGTTTCCCCTCTCAGCAGGCAATAAAGAAGTCTTGGATTCAAAAGCAAAAGTAACTTGTTCCCAATGTTGCCTAAAGCAGATTTTTGTGTGCTTTGTGAAAAAAAAAAACACTTTTGCCTTTTTCAGTAAACTTCTACCTTGAATGTTTGGTTTTTCATAAGTATATACATGAATCCCAATTTTGATGACAGAGATATAAAGATAAATTTAGGGCATAATGCAGCAACTTTCATGAAGTTAAAAAACTCTTGATTTGAGTGTGACTATCAGAACTACTCTGGCTGAGGCAAAAATGCTGATGTATTTGTACCCATTCCCTGATAGTCACAGTCAGTATAAGAAGCTAAAAGTAGAATAAAAGCAGATAAGCAGCTTCTTGTTTTTATTTCTCAGCACCTGGTATGGAAAATCATTCCCCTTCTTTTGGAAGTTATATAACCATAATTGTCTAATAATCTTCACAAATATGGAAACTAGTAATTCCTTGAAATAAAAGTGCCTCAAGTTCCTTGAAATAAAAAAGGCAAGAAAATAAGTGAAATCCATTTCAATATTGTTAAAGTAAAAGCAGAGAAGAGAGCATCAGAGTCCTTCTTTTTTTTAAAGCAAGTTTTATTGGTTTTTTAATTTTTACATCAAAATGCTTAAGAAACAATGTGGTGATGGGGTAATCAATCATTCAAAAACAGAATCATACATATATAACTCAGGTTAATTCATTAATAGTTCCCTCTCTGTTTCCCTCGAATAATATAACATATTCAAATTAATACGTTTCTAAATAAAATTCAATCAATCAAAACAATCATCAATAACATTTCAACTATAAAAATCCAAATCCTGTTTTTAAGCTTTATTAATTTACAATTACCATATTCCAATTTAGCCTTGAATAAACATATTATTAACACTTCGGGTGTCCCTCGTTTCCCTTTTTTCCTAACATAATAGTTATATCTAAAATACACATATTATTCCAACAGTAACATTCTTGTATTTTCCACATATATTCTATTTCTTAATCTAATAAGTTATTTATTAATACCATTTCTTCCCTTGTCACAAATCCCTCTTATTCTCCTTCCATTACAAAATAGTTGTCCTACCTAAAATAAATGTATTACTCCAAAAAATACATTTCTACTCTATTTTTATTTATATATCAATCAATCTATATAAGAAATTTTTTTAACCTATTAGGTAAAGTTTAGATCCCATCCAAATAGTTACCATATCTAAGGCAAACATATTATTACAAGAAATATCTTCTTACTAAATTCACATACTCAGTTAATTATTAAATCAGTCCAGATCTCTAAAGCCTTTTTTACCTATTAAGTGAAATTTTAAGTCGCATTTTTAAATCTAACTCTGGCTTTCTTTCTGTGCCAGACCGGTTTTCATAATAGAACTTCTGTATCATCGAATCTCAATATTTTGAGTAGGCGTATTTATCAACCCTTCAGTCTGGTCAAAGTTCTCTTCCCCTTCTTCAAGTATCATCTGAATGGTGTAATCAGTTCTATTCCATGTTGTAGTTACTAGTTGATTATCCACGTTATCACAGTTTTCAGTAACTCGTGTCTGGAAGTCAGTTCCTGTTGCTTTTAACACTGCAGGTATCTCAATTAAAGTCATTCTTTGGTCATCAAGGGTCTCCATGAATTGTGCGTAGGGTTGTATAATATCCTCTTCTATGTTTGATTGATTCCTTTTCTGTTGTTTTTTGACTTATGACGTAATCAATTGGAGTCTGAAAATCAGTTTGAGGTTTTGGGGCAAGAGTTTTTCTAAAATTCATTTGCTCAGTAGCTTCCACAATTTTTTCCGGTGTAAGTTTATAGTTGAGTTGTGGGTATGGTTCCTCCATCTCTTTAAGTTGTGTATATTGTTGCATACACGCCTCTTTGGAGCTAATCTGTTCCTCCTCTATTGTTCCTTGGCCTATAGATTGATCCATTAAGATTTGAGATTCAATTTGTGGTTCTGAAATATCATCTTTAATATTTCTCCAAGATTTCATGTATTCCGTAGCTTCCAGAATTTTTTCCAATATAAACTCATAATCAAGCTGTGGGTAAAATTCCTCCATTTCAGTGGTGAAATAGTCTTTTAATCTTTTAGTTGAGGCTATATTTACTGAAAGTCAACGAATATCCACCTCCACAATTTCTAGTAAACAAGTTCACCACCCAGCTGTTTCAAGTCCTTTATCTTTTCCCTTTTATTATCATTTGAAGGTCAAATCCATCCAAACACCGAGGAAATATAGTTGCAATAACAATTTTCACCACAAGATGTCCTCAGTAGACTGTAAGATCTTTTTTCCAAATTAATAAAATTTTATCTCATTAGGAAAATAGAGAAAAAAACCCCAAATATCTCCAGCATAATAAGTAAAATAATAATAATGTTCTATGATAGGAATTTTTTCAGAACCCCAAGGTATCCAAAAAATTAAATAGTCATTAAAAGTTAGCTATTTTATTCTTTTGTTTCCAGGGCTCTTTTTCCCAAGTAAACAGACGCCGCTCTCTCAAAGCAGGGAAGTAGTTCAGAGGCTTTTTACAGGAAAATAGGGCAAAGAGAGGGAAGGAAAGGTCTCACCCAGATCCTCCACGGTGGTTATTTATGCTTAGCTGTTCTTCTGACTTTCGTCTGGTGCGGCTAAGTGATCGGCCATGTTACTGGCCAATCTTTTCTCCGTTGGCCCTAAGGAGCTGGCTCGGACCGCGGAAGGAGCTGCCGCCCTTCCGCGGTCAGACGAGGGACCTCAATGGTAGTCGCCCCTCCAGGGCGACCTTTTGACCCTATTGAGGGTCTACCGGCGGAGGGAAACCGGCCGGTGAAGAGACAGCTCTCTCCGCGCGACCACCTGCGCTGAGATTCGGAACCGGAGGTCCAGAGTCCTTTTTAATAGTAGCTTAAATAATATAGCACTTGACCTACGACCATTTAACAACAGTTTGAAGTTATAACAGCCTCAGAAAAAGTGACCTTCTCAAAGTTATTACTGTCACACCACCATTCTAATTATGAATAGAATAGAATAGAATAGAATAGAATAGAATAGAATAGAATAGAATAGAGGTGGAAGGGACCTTGGAGGTCTTCTAGTCCAGATCCCTGCTCAAGCAGGAGAACCTATACCAGTGATGGCGAACCTTTTAGAGACTGAGTGCCCAAACTGCAACCCAAAACCTACTTATGTATCGTCGGGTTCCGGGTGGGCATGGCCCATTGGGTGGGCGTGGCCCATTGGGTGGGCGTGGCTTCAGTGGTAATGGCAGACTAGGTGGGACTAAAAAGTTCAATCAATTCCAACTTTGCGAGATCTTTTTTTTCCCCGCAAGAAGTTAAAATTGATTGATTGAACCTTTGTTTTTTGCACATGACGGCGGAGGCCTAAAGCGAAAAGGTTTTATAGAACCCATCTGGAGGCCTAGGACTGGGGCGACGGCGCGTGTGTCCACAGAGAGGGCTCTATGTGCCACCTGTGGCACACGTGCCATAGGTTTGCCACCATGGACCTATACTATCTTAGACAAGTGACTATTTAGCCTCTTCTTAAAATCTCTAGTGATGGAGCGCCCACGATTTCTGATGGCAAGCTATTCCACTGGTTAATTTTCCTCACTGTCAGGAAGTTTCTCCTTAATTCCAGGTTGCTTCTGTCTTTGATCAGTTTCCAACCCTTGTTTCTTGTCCTGCCCTCTGGTGCTTTGGAGAATAATCTGCCCCCCTCTTCTTTGTGGCAGCCCCTCAAATACTGGAATACTGCTATCATGTTTCAAGTCCTGCAGCCATTCTTTGTATGTTTTAGTCTCCAGGCGTTTGATCATCTCAGTTGCTCTTCTCTGAACTTTTTCCAAAGTCTCAACATCATTTTTGTTGTATGGTGATCAAACTTGGTTGCAATATTCCAGGTTTGGTCTCACTAGGGTTTTATAAAGCAGTTTTAATACTTTGTGTGATCTTGATTCTATGCCTCTGTTTATACAATCCAGGATTGTATTAACTTTTTTGGCTGCTGCTGCACATTGCTGGCTCATAGTCAAGTGATCGTCCACTAGGACGCCAAGGTCCCTCTCACAGTTACTGTTTTTGAGCCAGGTCTCGCCTAATCTATACTTGTACTTTAGATTTTTTCTGCTAAATATAAAACTTTGCTTTTCTCCACATTGAAACTCATTTTGTTGGATAGGGCCCATTGTTCAAGTTTGTCAAGATCTTTTTGGATCCTGAGTTTGTCTTCCGGGGTGTTAGCTACTCCTACCAGTTTAGTAATCTGAAAATTTGATGAGTTCCCCTTCTATTCCCTCATCTAAGTCATTAATGAAGATATTGAAGAATACTGGGCCTAAGATGGAATCTTGTGGTACCTCACTGCTTACTTCTCTCCATGTGGATGTAGTGACATTGAGGACTACTCGTTGAGTACAGTTTGCCAGCCAGCTACAGATCCATCTAGTGGTGATGTTGTCTATTCCACCTTTTTCTAGCTTACCAAGGAGTAGGATGTGGCCTACTTTATCAAATGCCTTACTGAAATCTAAGTATACTACATCCACAGCATTTCCCTGTTATACTAGTTTAGTCACTTTATCAAAGAATGAAATAAGATTGGTTTGGTATGATCTATTTTTAACAAACCCGTGCTGGCTACTAGTTATAAGTTTCTTTCTTTCTAGTTGTTCACAGATCTGTTTTTTGATTATCTTTTCTAGGATCTTCCCAGGTATTGGTGTTAAACTGATTGGTCTGTAGTTTCCTGGGTTGTTTTTCTCCAGCAAATGGAGGAATGTAGACTCCACGGATGGGTGTTATTTGTCCTCTAGCCCAATCAGACCAAAACAATCAAAGTCGCCACGCCCCTTCAGGGTCTGACCATGCCCCAGTTTCTTTTGGTCTCAGCCCTGAAGAAGACGTGGAATTTGGCTCCTGATTAGATTTCAAAATTAAGGTAGTTAGAATCCATCCGTGGACTTTACTATTCCTGGGGGGAGGAAATTAAGCCCTAAACCGAGCTGTTCGGACTCTGTCTTTCTCCTCAGGCAAGCACTGACGACAACTAGCTGATCGTTAAAACGCTGCCTTGTGCAGCGTGGCGATCGCCATTATCCTCGTCCCCCCCTCCTTTTTTTGTCTTTCTGTCTTTTTATTCTTGGTCATAGCTTCTAATTTCACCTTACCCAAAGCCTCCACCGTTATCTTACCTTCCTTAGTTGAATAGACTAGTTACTTTCCGGATTTCTTTCTCCCTAAGGAGAACCTTTAAAAAAAAAAAAAGTTTCTGTTCTCCTGGATCGGCGCGGCCGCCATTTTGGAGGCCTGTGCACGATCGCAACTAATAATTTTTTTTTTTTTTAAAAAAAGTAAAAGTCTACATTGCTGGATGGAGGGCATTCCTCTCACGTTTGGAGAGTCTGGCCTACGAGGACATAGGGGCTCCTATCCTCTCAGTCAGAGCAAACAGTTTGCTTGTAGCCTCGGATTGTCGCGGCCGCCATTTTGGGCCCCGCGCGATCCCAATCTTTGCAAATAATTCAATTGCAATCCTTCTCACTGGCTCATTGAGAGAGAGGCATTTTCACGCGGGGGTGTAGGGGATCCTATTTCTCCCCCATCGGATCAAGTCCTTTGGCTCTTGCTCTTCCCTCCCCCCCCCACTGGTCAGATGCCATTTTAATCAGCCTCGTGGCTGACAGAGTGAGTTTCCTTGATATATACCTCCTCAGAGAAAGTTTTTCTTTTTTTCTTTCAACTTCTTCATTGATCTTCAGACTCCTATATTCTTACCTGCTGGTCCTTTTCACTCAGTGAATCAATTGAACTGCTGTGACTTGCTGGCCTGTTCCGCTGTCTGCATCTGGTGGCTGGCCAGTTGCTGTCCTAAGGGCCGCCACTAAGTGAGGCACGAGGGTTCCCTGCAAAATCAAAAAAAAAAAATTAAAAATTATTTAAAAAAATTTTTTTTTTTAAATTAATTAATAGATTATTATTGATCATTCAAACCATCAATTCTTCATTGATTAGGGAACAGGACAGCTCCCTTGGGCTGAACGCGGCTTATATCGCGTGGTGTGACTCCGTGCTTGCTGGGCCGGACCTCACAGACCCTCGTGCAGGCCTGTCCCATCTAGGTGGGCCGCAGCCTTGTCTCCTGCAGATCAGGACGGATCCAGGGATCTCCTGGTGAGTGCCTGTTATCTCCTTGTTAGTGTACTGCAGATCAGGACGGATCCAGGGATCTCCTGGTGAGCGCCTGTTATCTCCTTGTTAGTGCACTATGGCGGATAACACCGTTCCACAGGCTTCCACCTCTGGTGGAAATGCAAAACGCAAGTCGCCCAACCAGGAAGCACCATCAAAAGCCAAGGCCAAGGTCAAACGGACCTCTAAGACGGCAGAGAAGCAGGCAGACAGCAGACATAGAGCGTTGGAACGACAATTTTCCAGAGCACAACAACGCACAACGCAGGTACAACCAGTTCCCACTTCCCTCCCCATTGCATCCACATCTGAGGGGCTACGTCCTTCTCCCCTTCCACGGGCTTGGTCCCCAGAGCACACTCTCGATCCCTCGCCTGGATTCAGTAGGGATCATCTGTCCCTATTTGACCAAGGTCTGAGGATGCAAATCCAGGACCCAGATCCGACCACCGATCCGGGCCTATCCCAAATGGCATGTGACAACCAGGGTGAACCTTCTTTTGTGGCCCCCCCTCAAATTCCGTCGGCATCATTCACCCCGACGGTGGCGGGTCTCCGGTCCCCGGAACATCCATCTTTCACCGCCCAGCTTCAGGCTATGATTTCACAGGCGGTGGCTCAGGCAATGGCATCTTCGGGAAGAACCCCTCAGGTCCCAGGGACCTCTTACCCTTCCACATCTGGAGAAACTTCACATCCTAGGGATTATGAGCACCAAGATCCGGCTTCTCCACTGCAATCGGAGGGAAGTGTGATCTCGGAATATTCCGAGCAGGTCCTCGAGGAGGGCCTGTGGTCAGATGATGAGGTCACACATACGGAGGCTACTCCTCTGATTGGGGTATTTAACCCGGCTCTATTTTCCTCCCTCTTGCGCAAGGCCTGCGTTACCGGGAAGATTGAACCGGTGAAGCCCCAAACAGCAGATCAGGACTCTGCACTGAGCTCTGATCCACTGTTCCAGAAGCCTGTCATGAAGAACCAACAGATTCCTTGTCCCCCCATGTTTCTTCAATCTATTGAAGAACAATGGGGATCCCCTGGTACCTTCTCAGCTCTTGGGGGCATAGACCGTAAACTCCTGGATACGGTCCCTTCCCTCAACGAGGTTTTAGAGGTCCCAGGAGTGGATGAGGCTCTTTCCCCCATTCTATCGGACACCAAGATCCCAGGGGATATGTCTGAGGCCCTTAAGGCCGAGGACAAGAAATCTGAGATTTCCTTACGTAGAACTCACCAGGCGTCGGCATTAGCAATAAGAGCTTCAACTTCTAATTCCTTCTTCGCCAGGATCTCATTGATTTGGCTCCGTGAGCTTCAGACCAGGATTTCCCCAGATGACTTGAGGGCACACCAGGATATCACTAAGGTGAAAGCTGCTCTAGAATATATGGCGGACGTGTCCCTGCAATCGGCCAATTATTCGGCCAGAGCCATAGCCTCCAACGTGGCTGCACGTAGGTTGTTTTGGTTAAAAAATTGGAGGGCCGACACTAAACATAAATGGCGGGTAGCAGCTGCTCCATACCAGAAGGGTCGCCTCTTTGGCGAGGCACTCGCTCCTTATTTAATTGAAAACAAGGAGAAAAAGAAGGTACTTTCTCACCTTTCTAAAAGGACGGGCAGATGTTTTACTCCGTATAATCGACGCACGTCATTTAGGGCTCCCTCAGACCGAAATCCCTGGAGCGGGTATCGGCCTTTTCAATAAGGGCCGGACCGCTCCTCGGACCGGTCCAGCTACAGGGACAGGCCAAAGCCACAATTCCAGGGCAAGCGAAATTTCCGTGGTAGGGGAGGTCGTCCCTTCCGAAAGACCAAGTGACTTGAGGCGGACTCCTCCCATCGGCGGAAGGCTGACACAGTTCTTCCACAAATGGGAAAGTACCACCACAGACAGCTGGGTTCTCACCACCATCAGAGACGGTCTCTCTCTAGAGTTCCTAACTCCTCCCCCACAGCACTTCATAGCTTGCCCCCTATCACGGAATCCCGTGAAACAGGGCCTCATGAGAGAGGCCATTCAGCATTTGCTCACCATAGAAGCAATAGAACAGGTACCACCAGATCAAAGAGGTCTCGGGTTTTACTCCATCCTCTTCGTGGTTCCCAAGACCTCAGGAGGATGGAGGGCAATACTCGACCTCAAGACCCTCAACTCATTCCTGGTGTACCAAAAATTCAAGATGCAAACCCTCCATTNGATTTCCTCACATCCATAGACTTGTCAGAAGCTTACCTCCACATCCCCATAAATCCGGCTCACAGGCGATATCTCAGATTCACGTATGCGAATTGCCATTATCAATACAAGGCCTTACCATTCGGCCTATCAGCCCCCATGGTCTTTACGAAAATCCTGACAGTCCTTGCCGCACAACTGAGATTAGTTCCGGTACGGCTCTAGTGTTACTTGGACGATATTCTGATTCAATCGTCCTCGGCACTGAACGCTTGCTTGGACGTCAGGCTAACGATCAGAACACTTCAGGATCATGGGTTCCTGATCAATTTTCAAAAGAGTCACCTATCCCCAACCAACCGGCTATTGCACTTGGGCGCAATAATCGATACCAACCTGGGTCAAGTTTTTCTGTCCCAAGAGCGTCGAACCAGCATACGCAAGTTGGTCTCCAAGGTGCGCAGGGAAAAGCGGGTGACCCTGCTCCTTCTTTCGCAGCTGTTGGGAAAATTAATTTCCTGCATCAAAATAGTGCCCTGGGCCAGACTCCACACAAGACAACTTCAGTGGTTTCTGCTCCCTTATCAGAGGCGGGGAGAAGCCTGTTTTCCACAGAGGGTGCAGGTCCGAGTTCAGACCCTTTCTTCCCTTCTTTGGTGGCTATCCCCGGCTTTGGACAAAGGATCCATTTTCAGGGAACCAGCTCGCATAACCTTGACCACGGACGCCAGCCTATTCGGATGGGGGGCGCATCTACAACATCATTTAGCGCAAGGTCAGTGGTCCAAAAGGGATCTCAAACAGAACATAAATTGGCTGGAGCTAAGGGCCATACACTTGGCACTTCGCCATTTCCACAAGATAGTGGAAGGCTGCCACGTACTAGTCCTGACGGACAACGTGGCAGCAAAGGCCCACATCAACAGGCAGGGCGGAACACGATCTCGGGCCCTAATGTCGGAGGCACGATTGCTGGGGGCGTGGGCGGAGAGACATCTTCTGTCCCTAAAAGCGGAACACATTTCGGGGGTGGACAACCGCCAGGCGGATTTCTTGAGTCGGTCTATAGTAGACCACTCAGAGTGGCGCTTGCATCCCCGTCTCTTTCGAGAGATCACTCACCGGTTTGGTCAACCCAATGTCGACCTGTTCGCCTACCCGGCGAACGCCCAGCTTCCCCGGTTTCTCTCTCGATACCCTTCTCAGGGTTCGGAGGGAGCGGATGCCCTTCGCACTCCTTGGCCGAGGGGCCTCCTATACGCATTCCCTCCTCTTCCCTTGATCCCGGCCGTCATCAGGAAGCTGTTGCAGGAACAAGCGGAGCTGATTTTTGTGGCCCCACACTGGCCGAGGCGACCATGGTTCGCGGATCTCGTGAATCTCGCTGTAGCTCCCCCGTGGAGAATTCCTCCAAAGCGGATAGTCCTAACACAGGGAGCTGTACGGCATCCGGATCCATAGTGGCTCCAACTGGCCGTATGGCATCTGAACGCCAGTTCCTAATGCAGGGATCCTACTCTTCAAGAGTAATTACTATGATCCAGGCTTCAAGGCGGCCGGCGACAAACCGGATCTACGATGCCACTTGGAAGAATTTTTGTGACTGGTGTGCCAACAAAAGTGTATCTCTTTCTTCCGTCACTATTCCGGCAGTTTTGGAATATCTCATGGATGGGGTGGATAGGGGCTTAGCGCCCAACACTATCCGTAGACAGGTAGCCGCGCTCTCTACGGTGTTCACCTGTACCAACTCTACGCCGCTATCCCATCACCCAGCGGTCCGATCCTTTATCAAGGGCGTAACCAATACCAGGCCTCCTGTGGTGCATCGGTATCCTTCCTGGGAGTTGCCTCGAGTCCTACAGACCCTTACAAGATCCCCTTTTGAACCTCTCGGGTCTTGTCCACTTCATCTTTTATCCTACAAAGTGGCCTTTCTGGTGGCAGTCACGTCGGCAAGGCGTGTTTCGGAACTGGCCACGCTCTCTGTTAGGGAGGACCTATGTACCTTCCACCAAGACAGAGTGGTTTTGAGACTAGATCCTTTATTCATTCCAAAGGTGAATTCACTATTTCACCGGGCCCAGGAAATTATATTGCCGGATTTTTGTCCAAATCCTTCTTGTCCCCTTGAGCGCAAGTGGCACTCCTTGGATGTGCGCAGAGCACTGCGCCATATCTTAAAAGAACGGCCCCCTTTCGCAAATCGGAGGCGTTGTTTGTGTCTTTCCACCTAGGCTCCAAGGGACAGAAGGTTACCTCTTCTACGATCGCCAGGTGGATCAAGGCCTGTATAGCTCAGGCTTACCGGGTCTATTCCTTACCAGTCCCAGGTCGACTAACAGCCCACTCTACTCGTAGCGCTTCCACATCAGCGGCTTGGCAGACTCAGGCTACCATATCTGACATCTGTAGGGCAGCGACCTGGTCATCTCCCTCACCTTTCATTCGGCACTACAAGCTCGATAAGTTTGCATCTGCTGAGGCCGCGTTCGGCCGCCGGGTTTTGCAGCAGGTGGTTCGATTTAATGATGACACTTAACTGGTCTGCATCCCTCCCATGGGACCATAAGGGCTTTGGTATGTCCCATCCGTGGAGTCTACATTCCTCCATTTGCTGGAGAAGGGGCGTTGTCTTACCTGAACGCCTTTTCTCAGCAAAGAGGAATGTAGAATCCACTCCCTCCCTATTCAGTTAGCAGTCAGGTCAGTGTCAATTTTTCGGGAGCCATCACGTCGTACAGAACAATCACTGGCTTCGCCCTTTTCGAAACTGGGGCATGGTCAGACCCTGAAGGGGCGTGGCGACTTTGATTGTTTTGGTCTGATTGGGCTAGAGGACAAATAACACCCATCCGTGGATTCTACATTCCTCTTTGCTGAGAAAAGGCGTTCAGGTAAGACAACGCCCCTTTTCCCTTTCTTGAAGATGGGAACCACATCAGCCTTTTTCCAATCCTCAGGTACTTCCCTGGTGCTCCGGGATTTTTGAAAGATATGGTGCAATGGTTCTGAGATAACATCTGCCAGCTCCTTCAGAACTCTGGGATGTAATCTGTTGGGTCCCAGTGATTTATATTCATAAAGGTCGAATAAGTGTTCTCTTACCATTTTCTTGCTTATTTTAATTTTTTTTTCTAATTTGTCTTTTGCAGTGGTTTCTTTGGTATGTTTTTTTAAAGTTTTTTATTTATAAAACAGTTAAAACAAAGATGGACATAACGTAACATTCCAGTGTATATATTCCTAACAATTTGTTCCTCATCATACATATAATTCTTAATCTCTATATATACATATTTTTCTATACAATACAGTCTCTAATTTGTTTCTCTATATACTAACATACAGTTTTATATATCTCTATCTTAACACTA
>NW_015386275.1:97615-127026 GCF_001527695.2 Protobothrops mucrosquamatus | reverse complement strand
GGTGGCCAAAGTAAGCTTCCTATTTCGTACCCATAGTTCTTGCCAGATATGCAGATCAAAGTTGAGATCAAAATCCCTGCTCCACGTTAACATGGTTTCTTTTACCTGTTCTTCATACATTGCCTGATCTAACAAATAATGATATAGCTTTTTAATCATTTTATCCTCAGTACCTAGTAATATTTTATCCAGCCCTATCGGTTCTATTTTTATGCCTAACTCTTTTTTATCTTTCCAATATCTCGCCTGTAGTTGAAGGTATGCCCACCATTCTAGTTCTATCCCTTCGTCTTGAAGAATTGTCCTGGGCTTCAATTCCCCTTTCTCATCTAGTACGTTTTTATATGTTATAATCTTCCCTAATTGGATAAACTTTGGATGTACATGCATTTCTAACGATGAGATCCAGCCGGGGACTTGAGTATAGTTTGGTTGCCAGGTTTTAACCCATACATCAATTAAAGCTCGTCTGATATAATGCCTTCGAAAATATTTGTGTGTCTTATATTTCTGGTCCCATAGGATAGCATGCCATCCTATTTGTAAATCATGACCTTCCAGACATAATAATCTCCTGTTCTTCAAAAGTATCCAATCCCGCACCCATACTAGTACTATGGCCTGATATATAGTTTTGGCCTGATAGTATAGTTTTGTTAAAGTTTTGAAAAAAATTCTTATCCAATTTTATGGGTATACATTGGAACAAAAATAAAATTTTCGGTAGCACATTCATTTTGATTACAGCAATTCTGCCCATAAAGGAGAGCTGTAGGTTGGTCCAAGTATCTAAATCAGTTTTAATGTTCAATTAGTTTATCATAATTGTCTCTCTTGAGTGTAACACATCTAGCAGATAGTTGTATCCCTAAATATCTTATTTTATTCGTAATTTGAATATTGGTATGTTGGGCTGTAATTTCTTTTTGTGTGAAGACTGATGCAAAGAATGAGTTAAGCAGCTCTGCTTTCTCCAGCACTGGAGATGGAGAATCCACCAATGGGTTAGCTCTGCCTTCCTGCCCATTAGACCAAGTCAGCCAAACTTGCCACGCCCGTCCTTGGGTAAGCCACTCCCAGTCTTGACTTGGTCTTCAGCTCAAACAGACGTGACAAGTTTGGCTCCCAGTCTAAGGCAGGTAGTAGAGCTTAATTATATTGGTGGATTCTGCTTTCTCTGACTCACAGCCATTTCAACAGCGCTGGGATCAGCGCTGTGTGAAATAGTCTGTTGAAGGCTTGGGGGGTGGTCTTTTCCCCCCCAGATCTCTGGGCTATTGCTGAGGCTTCAGCTCCCTCCAAAGGGAAAGCTCTCTTCAGCTGTTCAGCACTGGGATTAGCACTGCAGCTAGAGCCCATTCAGACTTCTCGGGGGTGGAGATTCCTCCCTCGTTTTCCTCAATTGATATGAGGAATCGGCTGGGCTCCCTGCCTCGTATTGGCAGCCGCTGTTTCTTTCGGGCTTTTACCGGCTTCTTTGTTCTCCGAGTAGCCGCTGCGCTCCTCACTGATCGGACATTTGATTCTGTTGTTTGATCCAAGCCGCGCGCACCGAAGTTGCCGGTTTTACTTTCTGTTTTTCGAGCAGCCGCTACGATCCTCGCTGAGTCGAGCGGTTGCCTCGTTGCCGCGCCAGTTCGCTCCAGTCGTCATTTTGGGCACCGGGGCGCCCCGCGGCAGCAGAAGACACTCTGTTGAGTTTCTTTTTCCCAATTAGAGCGGAAGTTTCACTTGTACGTCACTCGCGAGCGACCAGCATCTTTTGTGCCATTGTTCCGGATGCTATTTTGGACTGCTGAGACAAGCAGGCCGAGCAATTCCTGGTGGAGGGTTGAGCCTCTCCAGGAACGAAGATCCAGGGATCGGTCTTTCTCTCTTTAAGGGAAGGGAGGGCTGCGCAGCTGCGGAGGCCATTGCCAGAGGTTCCCACCTCGGACAGCCCCCCCCCGGCCTGCTAACGTTTGGGCCCACGCTGCAAGGCCCGGCTCACTGGGACCACAATCACAAAATTCATATAATTCATAATAAAATGATAATTCCATAAACTATAATTAAAAAAACAACAACAACCATAATTCATTGCCCAATTATTCAGAAGCTTCTGCTCCCAACACTCTCGGTGCAACTCATTGACCTGGCCACCTTTTAGCGTCATCAGGAGATCTACGAGCAAGCAGGTTTGCCGCGGCCATAGACAAGACCAGACCCCAAAGGGGGACAAGCAGTCTGCTTCTTCAACCGGTTGGGTGGTCAGGAGAGCAGGACGACACAATTCCCTGCTTCACCTGCTCAGTCTATCTCGCCAACTGATCCCCTGCCAGAGTTCCCTCTCAGCACCGCTGAGATAGCTCACCTCAGGATGGAGGATTCCACGGTGTCTCAACCCAAGAACACCGCCTCCCCATCCACCAGCCGCAAAAGGCAAAAATCCTCCAAGCAGGAGGCGGTAGGCAGGATCAAAGCCAAGGCCAAGACCATTTCTGGAAGGAAGTCTTCCAAGTTGCCAGAGAAACAGGTTAGCAGAAGGCACCAGGCCTTGGAGAAAGAATTCTCCAAAGCGCAGAAGCAGGCCAGGGCAAAGGCAGAGTAAACAGAGGACGCGCTTTCGATCTCCCTTTGGGACCCTCCTCTTCTACTCAAGAGGTCTGGTTCCCGGAGGGGAATCTTTCTTCTTCTGGGGTGGATCAAGCCCAAGTGATCCACCAACCATCATTGCTACCGCGGGTCCCACATTCAATTCCAGAGGCCACCTTTACCCCCACAGCGGCAGGGCTCGGGCTGAGCCTGAGGGCTCCCCTTCTGAGGATCGTCTCCAAAGCCTGATCGCTCAGGCGGTTGATAGGGCACTTGCTGCCAGGTCCTACCACGGGCCCAGACATGAATCCATGGCCTCCATACCCCACCTTTCTTCCAGCCGGGGGCACCTCCCCATCCCAGTCCTATCATAGCAGGGCCTCATCTCCTACAGAGGATGACCAACCCATGTCTTGGTGGGAGGAGGAGGACCTCCCAGACCCTCCCCCATTTGGAGGGCTATTCAACATGGCCTTCTTCCTGCCACTGCTCCGCAGAGCCAGTTCCACGGCCAACATAGGCCCTGATCAGGTCCCGCAGCCAGATCCCCCGCTCAGCTCAGATTCGAACCCGGTGTTTTTCGAGCCCGTAATGACTCAGCACCACGTCCCTTACCCGGCACTCTTTCGGAACGCGATCCAGAAGCAATGGGTATCACCTGGCACTTTTTCCCCTCTGGGGGAATGGACAGGAAACTGTTCAGCACAGCGCCAGACCTGGCAGAGGATCTCGAGGTGCCAACGGTGGATGAACCCTTTGGTCTTCTCTTGTCCTCGTCCACAGTGTCGGGGGTTATGGCAGAGGTGCTAAAGGCCGAGGACAGGAGGTGGGAATTGACATTCCGCAGGACTCACGTCCCTACTTTGGCTTCGCCAACTACAAGCCAGGCTTCCCCCGGAGGAGGTATGTACCCAACAAGACCTGAGCAAGCTTGTTGCAGCATCAGAGTACATCTCGGATGCCACGCTACATGTGGCCAGGTTCTCATCGAGGACCATAGCATCCAGCGTCTCAGCACATAGGATGCTATGGCTCAGACATTGGCAAGCTGACCCAAAATCCAAGTGGCACCTAGCCACAGCCCCTTATCAGGGTGGTCAGCTGTTTGGAGAAGCTCTGGCTCCTTATTTGACCGAAAATAAGGACAAGTGGAAGGTGTTGACCCACCTCAGCAGACGGGCCGAAAGGTGTGCTAACCCGTATGCCCGCAGGCATTCCTTTCGTCCAGGAATGGGTGCGGGCTTTTTTCAGCCCCCTTGCCCCTTCACGGCCAGACAGGATCGTCCATCGGACAGGACCGGCCCCAGACCCAGACAACAATTCCAGAGCAAGCGGCCCTTTCGAGGGGGGGCGCCCCTATAGAAGATCCAAGTGACTCTCGAGCCGCCCCCCATAGGTGGCAGGCTGACACTCTTTGCCCAGCAGTGGGAAGCCACCACCACAGACTCCTGGGTCCGTCAGACCGTTCGATATGGTCCAGTCCCCCAGGGCGCTTCATCCCTTGCCCCCAACCAAAGAACCCTGTCAAAAGCGGCCTCATGCGAGAGGCCATTCGTCATCTCTTGGAGATAAAGGCCATAAAACCGGTGCTGGCCAGTCAACAGGGGCGGGGATTTTACTCCATCCTCTTCGTGGTCCCCAAAGCCTTGGGATGATGGAGGGCGATTCTAGACCTCAAAGGGCTAAATTACCGTATCGCATATCGGAAGTTCAAGATGCAAACCCTTGGGCAGTGTAAGGAACGGAGACTTCCTGACGTCCATAGACCTCATTGAAGCATATCTCCACATCCCCATCTTCCCCGACCACTGGCAGTTCCTCAGGTTCTGCTACGCGGGCCATCACTATCAATACAGGGCTCTTCCGTTCGGCCTCTCATTAGCTCCAAGGGTGTTCACCAAAGTCCTGGCGGTGTTGGCCGCACACCTCTGAATGATACTGGTACGTGTCCAGTGTTATCTGGACGACATTCTCATTCAGTCATCCTCCCTTCAAGCCACCCGGTCGGACCTGACGTTGTCGATCAGGGTCCTTCAGGAACACGGGTTCTTGGTGAACTTTCAGAAAAGTCAAGACTGTTTCCTCTACCTGACTCCTACACCTGGGCACCGTCATAGGCACACTCAGCTGCCAGGTATACCTGTCACAGGAACGTCGGGACAGCCTTCGGAATCTGGTCCTCAGGGTATGCAGGGAGCACGTAGTACCACTGGTCCTGCTTTCTCCAGCACTGGAGATGGAGGATCCACAGAATGGGTTGAGACTGTATTCCTGCCCAATCAGATCAAGTCAGCCAAAGTTGTCACGCCCCGTCCTGGGCTTCAGATCCCAGTCTTGACTTGATCTTGCCCATGGACAGGACGTACAACTCTGGCTCCTAGGTACAGTCTAGACCTTTTGTGAATTTTCCATCTCCTTACTATTATTACCCTTTAACAATTTGGCTCCCCTTATCTAAATTAATTATCTAAATTTAGCCCTAACTCTCAGCCATCTTATATTCAGCTCTGTAGTGGGGGGAGTTAAGATCATAGGAAGACAGAAGGGGGCCCCTTCTCTTTTCCCTCCCCCCAGGAGCTTTACCAGCTAGGAAAGGCGGCTGAGTTTGTTTCTGGATCTAACGGCTGTTAGATCCCACAGATCCCTCCGGAGCTCGCGGCTGCGGGCCCGGTGGCAGACAGGGCCTCATAAGGAACTGATCATTCTTCGTAATTATCTAGGCCGCAGAAGCAATTTCGGCAGCTTCTGGGACGTGCGCGCGCCCCAAACGAGCTCCGATCAGTACTTACGAGGCTGATCGCAGTTTTTTTGAGCAACGGCGGCGTTTTTTCGTGTTTTTAAGGCCCGCTGCGTGCCTTAACTCAGGAGAAGCATTTCCTCGGCTCCCAAACCGATCGTTGTTCGCGCGCGCGGCCGCCATTTTGGAGACCGCGCGATCGCGAAATCCTCACAATTTTTCTTCTACTATCAGGGGGAATAGCTCCGAACGGGTTGCTCATCCTCCCAACTCGCCGAATTTGAGCTCCTGTTCCTACTCATGGGGAGCCTCTTTTTCCCTGCGAGTGACAACAGGAACGTTATTCGGGCGCGGCCGCCATTTTGATCGCGCGACCACGAGGCCCTATTTTTTACAGTAGCTTAGAAATCATCGCTGTCGGCCGTTGTTTAGGCGTGGCCGCCATTTTACCACGCTTTGGCGGCGGATCAATTAATTCGCTTTTCACGATTTCTGAGGTGAAGGCCCTCCTAGGCGAGGCCTTGTAGTCTTCCAGTGGGGGGGTCAAGTAAAGTTTGGAACCTCTTTCCAACTCAGGCCTCAAATCTGAGGTCTGACCACCGTTTATTTTTTGGCCACAGTGAGAACGTTCCAGGCTTGGGAGTTCAAAAAACTATAATAAAGGCAATACACTTCAGTACACTGACCTAGATTACAGCATACTTATCTCCCCAAACAAATTGGAATTCTTCTCCTCAGGCTTGGTGTCTCCAACTGTAATTAGGCCACAGTGCTGTCTGGACGCAGAAGAGTACCTTGTTGTGCTCCCCAAATTCTTGGGTCTCAGGATATCGGGTGGTCCCACTGAGCACCTGCTATTATCCTTTTTGTGGAGCAGAGCGGATTCCAGGCATACCCTGCTGTGTGGCTGTTCTGTCCGCATAACAAGGTCAGCTGCTCTCACATTGTGTCCGGGTTTCCAGACGTACCCGATAGTGCGCCTGTCCTTCCCGTTGACTGAATCTCTCTTGATACCGGGGGGTCCCTTCGAGTCCCTGTGTTATCGGAGAATGGAGGCTACTGACCCTCCCTCTAGGGGTATTGTCCCCTCCACAGCGGTTCCCTCAACTTCTGTCCAACTTCCTATGGAGGAATCTGACAAGACCTCATCCACAAATAAGGTCAGATCCACTAGCAAAACCTCCAAGAGGGCAGAGAAGCAGGCTAACAGGAGACACCAAGCCTTAGAAAAAGAATTCTCTAGGGCGCAAAAAATTGCTAGAAGGGATAATCCCCAAACTGAGGATCTGTCTTATGTCCACGCACCCCAAACATCAGCTACACGTGCACAGCGTGGGACTCCAGAAGCTACTTTCACCCCCACAGCAGCTGGACTTCGACCAGTTGAGCCCCCTTCCTTCCCTTCAGAGGATCGACTGGCCCTATTGATTGCGCAGGCGGTTGACCGCGCACTTGACGCAAGGGCCGTACCTCCTAGACCGAGGAGTAGTGATAATCTGCCCATGGTTGATCAAGGGCCTGAGACTCAGTATGCACCCTCATCACCTTCTGGATCTTCATATTCTGAGGGATTGTCAATTCAGGGTCAGGACTACGAGCAGGAGTTTCCTATGTCTGATGAGGAGGATCCCTCTACTCAGGCTCCTCCATTTAGTGGTATGTTTAACCCTTCCTCCTTTGTGACCTTACTCCGCAAAGTCTCATCCACAGCACAACCCGGAGCTGAACCTTCCGCGTCGACTGTCACGGTTTCCCCTGACTCAGAATTCGATCCTAAGTTTACTGAGCCAGTGGCAGCACAACACTGGATTCCTTGTCCCCCCATGTTTCTGACCGCTGTCAAGAAACAATGGGCGTCTCCGGCCTCCCTTCCTCTCCCAAGTGCCACGGACAAAAAGCTTTACAACGTGGCCAAAGACTTGGAGGAAGCTCTAGAGGTCCCTGCTGTGGATGAACCCTTTGGTCCCTTAGTTTCCCCTACCACTATAGCTGGGGATGTTTCTGATGCCCTCAAGGCGGACGACCGTAAGTGTGAGTTAGCCTTTCGTAAGACTCACCAGGCGACTGCTTGGGCAATTAGAGTGGCCACCTCGGCATCCTTTTTCAATAGAGCTGCCCATCGCTGGCTTAAACAGCTCCAAGCCCGTACCCCGGAAGAGGACATCTGGTCACAACAGGAAATTAGCAAGATGGTGGCAGCCCTGGAGTACGCATCAGATGCTACTCTCCAGGCCTCCAAGTTTGCCTCCAAGGCCATGGCATCCAGCATCTCGGGACGCCGCATGCTTTGGCTCAAACACTGGCACGCGGACGCCAAGTCCAAGTGGCGTCTGGCGGCGGCTCCGTACCAAGGAGGCAAACTGTTTGGTGCGGCCTTAAACCCCTACCTCACCGAGAATAAGGATAAGCGTAAGGTCCTTAGCCATATTCTCAAGAAACCAGAGAAGCGTCAGAATTATTTTTCCCGTCGGCAGTCCTTTCGGGCCGGGAACAGGTATAATTATTCACAACCTTTCCGCCCCTTTCTGGCCAGACAGGACAGACAGGACAAGCAGTACGACCGACAGGCCACCAAACCCAGACAACAGTTTCAGGGTAAGCGGCCCTTTCGAGGGAGCGGCCGGCCATTCCGTCGTTCCAGGTGACTCCCTGACGGCTCTTCCCATAGGGGGCAGACTGTCTCTGTTCGCCCACCAATGGGAGGCTACCACCACGGACGCATGGGTCCTCAAAACAATAAATTTCGGCCTTTACCTAGAGTTCAACTCCGAACCCCTGACCAGATTCATTTCTTGTCCATACCCTCGAAATCAGGCCAAGCGAGCTCTGATGGGCGAAGCCATTCAGCATCTGCTGGACATACGAGCCATAGAAACCATTCCGGAGGACCAGATAGGTCGGGGATTTTACTCCATACTCTTTGTCGTGCCAAAAGCATCAGGGGGATGGAGGGCCATTTTGGACCTAAAGGCCTTGAATTATCATCTTGTATATCGCAAATTCAAGATGCAAACGCTCAGATCCATCTTAGGAGGCGTAAGAAAGGGGGACTTCCTGTCGTCTATCGACCTCACGGAAGCATACCTCCATGTCCCCATCTCTCTCGCCCACCGGAGGTTTCTACGGTTCGTATACAAGGGCCGTCACTACCAATACAGGGCCCTTCCCTTCGGTCTTTCATCGGCTCCCAGGGTGTTTACCAAGATCCTGGCGGTCCTAGCAGCTCACTTAAGGATGATACCGGTCAGGGTCCAGTGTTATCTGGACGACATCCTGATCCAATCGTCTTCCACACACGCCGCCAGGACAGATCTCGAACTGGTGGTAAAGCTGCTACAGGACCACGGGTTCTCGGTAAACTTCCCCAAGAGCCACTTGGTCCCCACTACAAGACTACTGCATCTAGGGGCCATTATAGACACGAAGGAGTGTCAGGTGTATTTGTCTCAGGAGCGCAGGGACAATCTAAAAAAGTCCATCCTCCAGATCCGCAGGAGAAGGACAGCATCGGTCATCAGCTTATCCAAACTACTAGGTCAAATGATCTCAACGATTGCAATTGTCCCCTGGCTCAGGCTTCACTCCAGGGAACTGCAGTGGTTTCTGCTTCCCTTTCAGAGGCAGAACCTCAGTGCCTCTCACCAGAGGGTGAAGCTCCCACCTCAGGTCTTGAGGTCTCTTACATGGTGGCTGTCCCCCGCCGTATTCAAAGGGTCGCGGTTCAAGGAACCGGATCGGATACTACTCACAACCGATGCCAGCCTGTTTGGCTGGGGTGCACACCTACAATCAAATTGGGCACAGTGTCGTTGGTCCCACTCGGACCTTCGGCACGATATAAATTGGCTGGAGCTTCGGGCTATCCACCTAGCCCTACGGCATTTCCGCGATCTGGTGCGACGGCGTCACGTGTTAGTCCTCACGGACAACGTGACGGCCAAAGCCCATGTGAACAGACGGGGGTACCCGTTCCCGATCTCTTCTAAACGAATCAGTGTTACTGGGAACCTGGGCAGAGCACAATCTGGCGTCCATCTCAGCCGATCACATCTCGGGGAAGGACAATACTCAGGCCGACATGTTGAGCAGGACAACGGTAGACCACTCAGAGTGGAAGCTCCACCCGAGGGTTTTCAAGGAGGCGTGTCACCGCTTCGGCCTGCCGCTGGTGGACCTGTTTGCGTCCCCGGCCAATGCCCAACTGCCACGGTTCTTCTCCCGATTCCCGTCTCAAGGAGCGGAACAGACGGATGCGCTCCGCAATGCTTGGCCCCGGGGTCTGCTTTATGCATTCCCCCCTCTCCCTCTCCTCCCGGCGGTGGTACGCAAGCTGCTCCGGGAGGAATCGGAGATTCTGTTGGTAGCCCCTTATTGGCCAAGGAGACCCTGGTTCGCCGACCTGATGAGTCTCTCCATCTCAGACCCATGGCGGATTCCCCCAGACAGGATATCGCTCAGCCAGGGATTGATCATCCATCCGGATCCCCAATGGCTCCAGTTAGCCGTTTGGCACTTGAGCGTTCTTACTTATCACAACAGTCTTGCTCAGTGAAGGTAATTGAGGTAATCCAGGCTTCCCGTCGCCCTTCCACGAACCGCATTTACGAGGCCACGTGGAAGAACTTTTGTGCTTGGTGTTCCAGGCGTCACTTGTCACTCTCACAGCTCAATATTCCCCATATTCTGGAATTTATGCTGGACGGCCTGGAGAGGGGCCTGGCCCCTAACACCTTACGCAGGCAAGTGGCGGCTCTTTCTACTGTCCTTACTTGTGAATCCGTGGGTTCCTTAGGACACCATCCACTGATTCGCTCTTTCCTTAAAGGAGCATCCAAATCACGACCACCTACAGTGCATAGATACCCTTCCTGGGAACTGCCTCGTGTACTTCGGGCCCTGCTGAAGCCACCTTTCGAGCCCTTAGCGTCATGCGACCTGTGCCACTTGTCCCACAAAGTGGCTTTCTTGGTGGCCATTACATCTGCTCGACGAATCTCTGAGCTGGCTGCATTATCGGTCCGCAAGGACCTATGCATATTCCATTCAGATAGAGTGGTGCTTCGCCTGGACCCCACCTTCGTTCCGAAAGTGAACTCACTTTTCCATAGGTCCCAGGAGATTGTCCTCCCGGATTTTTGCCCTCACCCTTCGTGTACCCAGGAACGGCAATGGCATTGCTTGGATCTCCGCAGGGCGCTCCGTTACTATATTTCACGGACAGCGGATTTCCGTAAGTCAGAGGCCCTGTTTGTATCCTTCCACCCTTCCTCCAAGGGTCGGAAGGTCTCCTCTTCCACGATTGGCAGGTGGATTAGGGCTTGCATCGCAGGAGCATACCAAGCGGAGTCGTTGCCGGTTCCTCAACGGGTGACAGCTCACTCCACACGGAGTGCGTCTACATCTGCAGCCTGGGCCACTCAAGCGTCCATTGAGGACGTCTGCAGAGCAGCCACTTGGTCCTCACCATCACAATTCATTCGTCACTACAAGATAGATAAATTTGCCTCGGCGGAGGCCTCCTTCAGCAGGAGGGTGGTACACCAAAGTGTCACGCCCTACCGGTCTATTTCCCACCCTCAGGGACTATAAGCTTTGGCAGGTCCCATTCTGTGGATCCTCCATCTCCAGTGCTGGAGAAGGGGCGTTGTCTTACCTGAACGCCTTTTCTCAGCATGGAGATGGAGGATCCACATCCCTCCCTCGACTTCTGGGGGTTCCTAGTAACTAGGGTACTTTGTTTGTGAGCCAGTACGTTCTTGGTCAGTCAATGGCTACGCTCGCGTCAAGACTGGGATCTGAAGCCCAGGACGGGGCGTGACAACTTTGGCTGACTTGATCTGATTGGGCAGGAATACAGTCTCAACCCATTCTGTGGATCCTCCATCTCCGTGCTGAGAAAAGGCGTTCAGGTAAGACAACGCCCCTTCCCAGCTTCTGGGAAAGATGGTCTCGTGCATTGCGATAGTGCCTTGGACCAGATTGCATTCCAGGAACCTCCAATGGTTCCTCCTCCCCTTCCAAAGGTTGGGCACCAGCTCCTCCAACCAACGGGTAGGGGTTCCCCCTCAGACCCTGTGATCCCGCCAGTGGTGGTCCTCGCCAGCATTAGCCAGAGGAACCCGCCCGGCTCACGCTTACGACAGACACCAGTCTGTTTGGCTGGGGAGCACACCTGCAGTCTCAATTGGCTCAGGGACAATGGTCCCAAGCAGACCTGAAACACAATATCAATTGGTTGGAGCTCAAAGCCATACACCTGGCCCTCCGCCACTTTCGCAACAGGGTGGCAAGGCAATACGTACTAGTCCTCACAGACAACATGGCGGCAAAGGCCCACGTGAACCGGCAGGGGGGTACCCGATCCAGGTCCCTCATGACCGAGGCCCAGGCATTGGGCTCCTGGGCAGAGACCAACCTCGCCTCCATCAGGGCCGAACACATCTCGGGGGAGGCAAACAGGCAAGCGGACTTTCTAAGCAGGTCGACCGTGGACCACTCTGAATGGTGCCTGCACCCAGACCTCTTCGCGGAAATAGCGCAGAGGCTCGGACAACCAGTCGTAGACTTGTTCGCTTCTCCGACGAATGCCCAACTCCCAAGGTTCCTCTCCTGGTTCCCATCTCCAGGGGCAGAGGGAGCGGACGCTCTCCGATGCCCATGGCGGGGGGTCTGCTTTACGCATTTTCCCCTCTTCCTCTGATTCCGGCGACCATCCGTAAGATGGCCGTGGTTCGGCGACCTAGTGAATCTCTCCAAATTTTCCCCATAGAGGATTCTCCCGGGTCGTGTGTCTCTCAGCCAGGGAGTTCTACAACACCCAGAACCCCAGTGGCTGCAGTTAGCCTCCTGGCACTTGAGCGCCGGATCTTGAGCGGGGAATCATACTCGACAAGAGTGATTTCTATGATTCAGGCCTCCTGTTGGCCGGCGACAAATCGCATCTATGACTCCACATGGAGGAATTTTTGCAATTGGTGCGAGAGGCGGCTACTTGATGTTTTGGACTTGACAATCCCAAACATCCTGGAATACTTGCTCGAGGGCCTCGACAGGGATTTAGCGCCTAATACCATCCGTAGGCAGGTTGCGGCCCTGTCCACCTTACTTACCTGCGCCAATTTAGCCCCTTTGGCCCAGTGTCGTGATTCCGTGCCAGCCTGTGTTCCCAACAGCTGAGTCCAGGGAATCTGAGGAGGAGGTGGAGGAGGCATTTGGAGGGCCATCAGGGTCAGAGGGAGGGCCATCAGGGTCAGAGGGAGGCTCTGAGGAGGAGGTGGAGGAGGCATTTGGAGGGCCATCAGGGTCAGAGGGAGATGAATAACAAGACTCATGGTCTGATGAAGACCCTGGCCCCTCCAGTCGTGTTACGGATGAAGCTCAGCTGTGTGGGGAGAGTGAGTCGGATTTGGAGGATTCACAGCTGGTGGACATGATTGATGCTCGTAGACGCAGGCAATTAGCTAGAGCAGATCAGCAGCAGTCAATACGACAACTCCAGGGGAGGAGGAGAAGGCATTGAGAAGCCACGCCTTGGGACTGCTTTATAAAAAGGGAAGGTGTGGGCGATGCTGGTTGCTGACGGCAACTGTTTGTAAAGAACTTCCAAGGATCACGGTCTGTTTTGTTTTATCAGTGAATTTCTTGTTTAAACTTCTAGTCTGTTTGCTTTTGTAACCAATTATCTGTTATGAAAGTATTCTGTGTTTTTTGTTTTGGAGAAAAACTTATCAGGACTGTTTTGGAAATAAAAAGAGGTTGGTTTTCCCAGCCTACTGTTTAAGAGGGGTTTGTTCTTGTGACATAACAAGGACGGACGTAGGCTGGGACAGAACACCCAGCATTCCAGGGTACGCTCCTTTCTCAAGGGCGCCACCAATACAAAACCTCCCGTGGTACATAGGTATCCTTCCTGGGAATGGCCACGGGTCCTACGGGTCCTCACCAAATCTCCTCCACCTTTTGGATTACAAAGTTGTTGGCTAGGTTGGTTAGGAATCTGTTTGATCTCCTCCTCACTGCAGAGTTTGTCTCCCAGTTGATAACTGGATAGTTGAAGTTTCCCATTACTACTGTGGTATGCTTCCTACAAACATTTGTTAATTGGTTGGCAATGAGTTCATCTATTTCTTCTGATTGGTTGGGTGGCTTGTAATATACACCTATGGCAATGTTCCTTTTTTCTCTTTTATATTGACCCATATAGATTCTGGAGGGCTTGTATCTTTGATCATGTGCATTTTTGTTGATATGTAGCATTCTCTTACATATAGTGCAATTCCCCCTCCTCTTTTTGTAGACCTGTTTCTTTTGAACAATTTGTATCCATCCATCAGTCCATTCCAGTCATGGGTTTCTTCCCACCAGGTTTCTATAAGGCCAACTATGTCACACCCTCCCTCATGTACTATTGCTTCTAGTTCGCCCTGTTTGTTCCCCAAGCTTTGAGCATTTGTATATAAGCATTTAAGATTTTTATGCTCATTCGTGGGTATGTTTCCTGCATCTCCTGATTGTTGTTTGGGTTTTTCTTTTTTCTCATCACTGCCTACCTCTTCGTTTGATTTGTTTTCTTGGGATTTATGATTTGTTTTGTGTTCTAGAGATTCTAAAGATTGGTCACCTTTTCCCCTCAATTTTAGTTTAAAGCCCTCCTGATGAGTTGTGCCAGTCTTTTTCCGAGTATATTTCCCCCTGTTTTCGTGAGGTGCAGCCCATCCCTTGCCAAGAGTCCTTTGTGTAGGAAATGCAGTCCATAGTCCAGGAAACCAAAGTTTTCTTGGTGACACCAATCCTTTAGCCAATGGTTTATTTCTAGAATTCTTTTTTCCCTCAGTGGGTGTTGGCTTTTCGTTGGGATTACTGATGAGAACACTACTTGTACTCCTAGCTTCTTAACTTTATTGCCTAGTTGTTTATAATCTCTCAGTATTGTACTCAGGTTCTTTGTTGTGTCATTTGTCCCAATGTGGTGGAGGAGGTAAGAGTAGTAATCTGTGGGCCTAATCATTTTGGTTAGGCTCTCAGCCACATTTTTGATTTTTGCTCCAGGGAGACAACATACCTCCCTGGATTGTATGTCCAGTCTGCAGATGGATGATTCTGTTCCTTTGAGGATAGAATCTCCTATTACCAACACTTCCCTTCCTTTTCTGGGGGGCTGCAGTCTGGGGTGCTTTTCTGTTTATGTCAGGTGTGTTTGTTGATGTGACTTTTTTAAGGGATATTTGAAGTTGTTTCTTTGCTAGGTGTATGCATGTTTTCTTTGAGGGGGAAGTTGTGGGTCTGTGTGTTTCCATCTAAGGAGAGAAATTGATTGCTCAGTTTTAATGGGGCTGGTTCTGGTTGGGTTGGATTCGGCAGAAGGGGTTTGTTAGTTGTATGCTACTGCTTTCTTTGAGTATTGTGTTTCCTTCTATGTGTGACATACCTCCATTTGTCTTCCTCCAAGGGTTTATCAGTAGGGTCAAATCCTCTGGGAGTTATTTGTACATTATTTGGTTTAGTTTGGGTATAGCTTTCTTGTGTACATTGGAGTTTGGCTAGAGTTACCTCTAGCCAATTTGATCACAATTTGGTGCTTGGTAACATGGCTTATATTTTGATGATTGAAGCATCTTTCAGTTGTATAATCACAACTTCTGACCTTCTCAGATACCTCCCAATAAGCAGAGTTGATTCTGGAAGCCAGATTCACTTAACAACTTAACAACCATGTGATTCACATAATGACCATAGTGATTCACTTAACCATGGTAACAATTGTTATAAAATTGTGTTGAGTCACATGTTGACTTGCTTTATGACCATACCAATTTCTGATGAAAAGTCCAGTCCCAATTGTGGGCATAAATTGAAGACTACCTGTATTCATTTGCAGTATTGATTTGTAGTGTAGACCTTACAGAGCACTTGGTGGTCTTCAGATTATTCATGACATTACTAAACTTAATAATTAGTATTTAAATATGGTTCATTATTGGATTGGATTGGAATATGGGAAGATAGAAGTAATGATAATTGGCAGCCTTGTGAGCAAAAATAATAAATAAAATGAACTGGAGTGGTATCATCCTTTCTAATAAGGATGTATCCAGAACTGAGTGCTCTTAGGGACCAGTGAGCCTGTGAAGGCAGCTAACCCCTCTGGATTGAAATTTAAAATGATACCTGAGATGGCTGGAATAATATTTTTATTTTCCCATAATAATCTGGTCTCTTTATATAGGAATAGAGCTGCATTGTGTTTTACTTGGTCAAAACTAAGGAGAAATTTCCTGACAGTTAGAACAATTAATCAGTGGAACAACCTGCCTCCAGAAGTTGTGAATGCTCCAACACTGGACGTTTTTAAGAAGAGACTGGACTGGACAACCATTTGTCTAAAATGGTATAAAGTTTCCTCCCTGAGCAGGGGGTTGGACTAGAAGACCTTCAAGATCCCTTCCAACTCTATTCTTATTGTTATAGTTGTTGTTGTTGTTGTTGTTATTATTAAAATATTATAGTAGATAATATCAAAAGCAACTTCAAGTCCAGAAGACATATTTACTACAGATCCTCCTGCACATTTCTTTTTAGAGTTTTTCTATTCTGAGGACTACAATTTCAGTTGTTACATTCCAAGGATCTTGGAAGAAAAAAGTGAAAAAGATTGATGATCACTTCATTCATCAGTGGCTGCAGGTATGACCTTTCCAGCGTCCCTCAATCACATAATCACCATTACATTCAGTTTGTGTTGTAGTTTTCTCTCCCCCTCCCACTTGCATAGCAGAGATATTAGAGAGGAAGGGATTACAAGGGAGTAAGCAGGTACACAATGGAGAATAAACATCAAAAAATGTAGTGGCTTCAGCAACTCTAACTGTGGTATGCAAACAGCCTGTGTATTTCCATTGTGTGCCTGCTTACTCTCCTGTAATCCTTTCCTCACCAGTCTTTCCACTCTGTGAGGAGAGAAGAAAATAGCTCAGACATGGGAGAAATTGCTTAAAGAAATAACTTCTTTCTTCTTTCCCCCTTTACTTAATAACAGAGATGCCAGTCGCAATGTGATTGCTAACTTGTAAAGTTATATTTACATTACCTAAAAAAGTGGATTATAAGGCAGAAGAGAATTTACTGTTACATTACCATTTCACATCATTTCAACTAGAAGCTGAAGAGATCAGGAAGACAAAGATCCTTAAAATCCACATATCCCACCCAAATTCTAAGACAGGACATAATAGAATTAACCCACCAACATCAGAATACCAGAAAGACACACTCAGACTCAGGTCAAAGTTCATGACACAGGAACAACTCCAAACAAAAGCCCAAGAAGGTATAAAAACCCACTCCCTACTACATGTGCTCTCTCTTTTCTTCCAGAGCCATCTTTCTGTCTGGCTCTCCTCTTCAATAAACTACAACCTTCTTTCTAAAGCAGTCTCCATATTGTTTATTCCTGACTTGGACTGGACCCTGCTGAAGACTTTTCCTTCAACAGCTTGAACATTCACTTGGGGGGGGGGAGATTTCAAAACAATCTGTAAAACTGCCAGTCAGTTTTATTAATAGCAGTTATCTGAAGATTCATTTTCAAAAGAAAATTAATTGAGCCAAAAATGGCTAAGAGTTTGGTTGTCCATTTATTCCCATGACACCCTTAAGGTGATGTTACCTTTCATATTTCAGTCAGTTTGAGAAGCAAAGGCAGTCTTTGTTTTTTGTTGCTTTGTTTTCTATAACAGACTTGTCTGCTCTGGAGGATTATGCACTAATTCTATGGTGGCGAACCTATGGCACGGGTGCCAGAGGCGGCACTCAGAGCCCTCTCTGTGGGCATGCGCGTCGTCGCCCCAGTCCTAGGCCTTCAGCTGGGTTTTATAAAACCTTTTCACTTTAGGCCTCCGCCGCCATGTGCAAAAAAAAAAAGGGTTCAATCAGTCAATTTCAACTTCTTGTGGGAAAAAAAAGTTCTTGCAAAGTTGGAATTGATTGATTGAACTTTTTAGTCCCACCCAGTCTGCCGTTACCACTGCAGCCATGCCCACCCAATTGGCCACACCCAACCAATGGGCCACACCCAGCCAATGGGCCACACACACCCCGGCACTCGACGATGCATAAGTGGGTTTTGGGTTGCAGTTTGGGCACTCAGTCTCTAAAAGGTTTGCCATCATTGTCCTAGGCATCTAGATTGAGCAAGCTATTAAATGATGTAGTATTATACAACTCAAGCAGAACCTAGTTATAATTTGAGTAACATCAATTTCTATACATATTATAGTAATGGTAGTATTACATTATAATATTACAATTACTATATGTATAGAAAGTCATTTGCAGGTGTTGTAAGATTATAATTACTAAGTGCATCACTTAATTCAAGTGAATCTTGTCCTATTCCACAAAAACAAAAATATTACATATTCTCCAGCATGATAGATGTAGCCTCCACCAATGGGTTATCGAAGCCTTCTTGCTCAGTTTAGACTAAGACCAAACTTTAGCCACGCCTCCCTTGGGCGGTCCTTTCCCAGTTTTGTCTTAGTCTTGGCTCAGTAGGACACAACTTGGAATAGCTCCTCAATTAGATTAAATTAATTGGCTAGTTTTAGGATAGGATAGTTTGTATTTTTCCTTTTTCATTTTTTTGTTTAGTAATATTGACTAGTAAGGTTGCAGACAGGATTCCAACAGTTTGGGAGCGCGTCCCTGGGGACTGCAAGGACGCAATCTCCCTAGGAGCTTCGCTGTGGAATTTAGGCTTTAGCTCCTACCAGCGGTTTGGCACTGCGACGGGAGTTCCCTGAGTGCCCGGGAGCGACTTCTTCAGCTCAGCTGTTTGGCGCTGCGACGGGAGTTCCCCGAGTGCCCGGGAACAATTCATTCGATGCTCCTGAAGATCGGGCCGAGTGGCCGGGTATTTCCCTCTTTGCCTCGTGGCCACGAGGCTCCGGAGACGATCGGGCCGCTGTTTGTCTGCGCAGCAAAACGCAAGTTTTTGATTTGCCCTATAAATTAAGGGTGTGTGAAGACAAGGTTGTGGGGACCCGTGGATTCCCTGAACAACTTGTGGTGGCTTAAATTGAAAGTTTTTTCCTAAGGCGTCGCCATTTAGGCGGCAAGGAGGCTCGCGGCCGCCATTTTGAATAGTGCTGGGTGTGGTCGCCATCTTGATGAGGCCTTCGCTCATGCAGATATCAGGCCTTTTTGGATTACTAAAGCCTACTGTGTTGGGCTTTCAAGGGGGTTTCATCAGAAGGTTTGATTCCTCTCTCTTTACAAGGATTATTTTAAAAGGAGGTGTTTCCTTTTCTGATCACGGTTGTATTATTCAAAAATTCTGGGGAGAATTTAACAAACCTGTTCTAATTAGCTCGCGGCGCTGTGCCAGCAGGGCCTAAGCAGACAGTTTTAGGGAGCTGTCTGGCTGTTTGTCATTGTGGTTGTCTTAGGGCGTGGGAAGCCTCCCTCCCGGACAACTTGATCTGCGTGTTTACCCCCATTACAGGGCTTCTCCTATCTGGAAGGTCCGGTGCACAATGGCAGATGGTGAAACTCCTCAGACTTCGCAGGGTTCTGATGCCCCCCCCCCCGCACAATCCAAACACAGATCTTCTGATTTGAGCACAGGGGAAAGAAAAAAGCCAAAATCAAGCATTTATCCAAAGAACCCTCCAAGGCTTCTGAGCAAGAGGCCTCGAGGAGACATCAGGCACTGGAGAAAGAATTCTCCAGAGCTCAAAGGCTCAGGTCCAGTGAAACTGAAGTGGTTCCCCCTGCTTCTCTGGACAGTTCACCATTTGAGCCTCCACTAGTGCCTTCTTATCAAGCCCCCAGAGCTTGGTCTCCTTAAGGGGGAACTGAACAGGTTGGTCTCCCTCCTTCCCTTCCCGGTTCTCCACCTTTCCCCTCTGGTCCTTCAGTTCCTTCTGCTTCCATCACCCTACAGGCTTCTGAGGCCTCTGCCTCTGTTGTTGCTCCTGCAGAGCAAACTTTCTGGGCACAACAATTCAACTCTTTCATGCACCAGGCCTTCAATCAATTTATGGCATCCTCCATGGGTCAGGGGTCTTCGCAGATTCCATCCCCTCCTCCTCCACCCTTGCCAGCAGGTCGCACTGGGTACCTCCAGTCAGCAGGCTCGGGTATTTCTGAGACTTGGTCTCAACTAGGAGAAGCCGAGTCCGTTGATTTGGACACAACTGACTTACCTATGTCAGAGGATGAAGAGGTGGCACCGGATCCGACTCCAACATCGGGTCTTTTTGATCCTTCTCTATTTAGGTAACTGTTGTTAAAAGCCTGCACCACGGCCAAATTGGTCGCAGAGCAGGAACCTGAACCATCTACGTCCACTGCACAGGAGTCAAATCCCTTGTTTGCGATACAGATTGTTGAGGAAAAGCAAGTTCCTTGCCCAGCGGTTTTCCGCACCATGGTGGAGAAACAGTGGGCTTCATTGGCCACTCTACCTCCACCCAGCAGCACGGAAAAGAAACTGTTTAACGTATCATCTGCTTTCTCTTCCCTCCTAGAGGTACCTACGGTGGATACCCCCTTAAACTCTTCATTCTCCACATCCACGGTTCCTGGAGACATGGCAGAGAACCTCAAGGCGGAGGATAAAAGATTTGAGTATTCTCTCCGCAGAGCTCATCAGGCCTCAGCCTGGGCCATCAGGGCGGCAACGTCCTCGTCCTTTTTCGTGAGGACTTCCATTATGTGGCTCCGTGAGTTACAGGCTATAATTCCTCCGGATCAGGTGCGTGCACAACAAACTTTAGGTAAACTAGTTGCTCCTGCGGAATATATGGCAGATGCATCCCTCCACTCAGTCAAGTATTCCGCTAGATCTATCGCGGCCATGGTAGCGTCTCGCAGATTGCTGTGGCTCAAACAGTGGAGGGCAGATCTCAAATCAAGGTGGCATCTAGCTACGGACACCTATAGTGGCACTCAGTTGTTCGGGGCGGTCTTGGAACCGTACCTAGTTGAGGGGAAGGACAAATGAAAGACTTTGGCTCACCCCTCCAGAAAAGCGGATAGGAGACCTCAACAAGAATTTCGCAGACAGTCTTTTCGTGCCGGGAGTTCTTGGGATTGGAGGCAGCCCTTTCGATCAGGGCAGTCCTGGGATTGGCCCAGAGGTTCCCGATCCTTTTCCCCCAGACAGGATCGACAACAGGAGCGCCAGAGTTCAGGAACCAGAGGACAGTTCCAGAGCAAGCGTCCCTTCAGGGGAGCTGGGGGACGCCCATACAGGAGGTCCACTGGTCCAGCTGTCTCAGCTGTTGGGAAAGATGATATCATGTCTGGGAATAGTACCTTGGGCAAGACTTCACTCCAGGCATCTCCAGTGGTTCCTACTCCCTTTCCAGAGGCTGAACATGAGCGCTTCCATACGGAAGGTGAGAGTTCCTCATCATACACTACGGTCACTCACTGGAGGGTGTCGGCAGCTATACACAAGGGGTCGCCTTTCAAGGAACCTCACAGACTCGTCCTGACCACAGACGCCAGTATGTTCGGCTGGGGCGCGCACATACTGACATACATAACACAGGGCCAATGGTCTCAGTCCAATCTCACTCACAATATAAATTGGCTAGAACTCAGGGCAGTTCACCTGGCACTTCGCCAATTCTCCCCCATAGTAGCGGGAAAACATGTCCTGGTAATGACGGACAACGTCGCAGCCAAAGCTCATGTCAACAGGCAAGGGGGGACCAGGTCTTGGTCCCTCATGCAGGAGGCCCTGTCTCTGGGTCTGTGGGCAGAGTCCAATCTGGCATCCATTTGTGCAGAACACATTTCTGGAGAGGCGAATCGTCAGGCCGATTCTCTGAGCAGGGCGACGGTAGACCACTCGGAGTGGCGCCTGGATCCAGCCCTCTTCAGGGAGATAATGGAGAGGTTCGGTCAACCTCAGGTGGACTTGTTTGCTTCACCGACAAACGCTCAACTGCCCAGATACTTCACGAGGTTTCCGTCACGGGGGGCGGAGGGAACGGATGCCCTCCGCAGCGCCTGGCATTCCCTCCTCTTCCACTGATTCCGGCTATCATCAGAAAGCTTCTCTTGGAACAGGCGGAGTTAATCTTGCTGGTCCCACACTGGCCAAGGAGACCTTGGTTTGCAGACCTTGTGGATCTGTCGATCTCTCCACCATGGAGGATTCCACCAGATTCTCATTTCTCTCAGTCAGGGTCAGCTCCAGCACCCGGATCCACAGTGGCTTCAATTAGCCGCTTGGCACTTGAGCGGGAGAGCTTAGCCAGACAATCCTATTCCTCTGGAGTCATTACGGTAATTCAGGCCTCCAGACGTCCTTCAACTAATAGGATTTATGATACCACGTGGAGGCATTTCTGCACGTGGTGTACCTCGCGGAAACTTGATCCGTTGACGGTCACCATCCCGATCCTCTTAGACTACCTCTTAGAGCAGTGTTTCTCAACCTTGACAATTTTAAGGCATGTGGACTTCAACTCCCAGAATTCCACAGCCTTGGCTGTGGAATTCTGGGAGTTGAAGTCCACATGCCTTAAAATTGTCAAGGTTGAGAAACACTGTCTTAGAGGGCCTGAACAAAGGTCTGTCTTATAACACCATTCGCAGGCAGATTGCTGCATTATCCTCGGTTCTCACTTGTGAGAATCAGTTGCAGCTATCACATCACCCGGCAGTTAGGGCATTCCTTAAGGGAGCTGTTAACACTGCTCCTCCTGTGGTACATAGATATCCCACGTGGGACTTGCCTAAGGTGTTGCAAGTTCTCACGGGGTCGCCTTTTGAACCAATTAGATCTTGTTCCTTACACTTTCTTTCCCTGAAAGTCGCCTTTTTGGTTGCCATTACATCGACAAGGCGTATCTCTGAGCTGGCCGCGCTCTCGGTCAGGAGTGATCTATGTAAATTTCTGGATGACAGGGTGGTCCTCAAGTTGGATCCTTCCTTCATTCCGAAAGTCAATACCTGGTTCCATAGATCTCAGGATCTGGTTCTCCCGGATTTTTGCCCTCGACCGTCTCATCGTCTGGAAAGGTTATGGTACACATTAGACGTGCGTAGGGCCTTGCATCACTATGTGAAGCGAACTGAGCCTTTCTCCATCAGGATGACTGAAGAATCCACCAATGGGTTATTTCAGTCCTCCTGCCCAATCAGACTAAGTTGTCAAGTTGTAACGCCCCCTCTTTGTCTGGGACTTCCCAGTTTCATCTTAGTCTTTCGCCCATGACGACGTGAAACTTGACTCTCAGTGTGTTTGAATAGCAGGTCAGACTAGATATTCTTACTCCATTGGTGGATTCTTCTTCTGAAAGTTGGGGGAATTAAGGGTGATTATTCCCTTCCCTGGGAAACCTGAATCCTTTTTTCCCTTTNGGTGGTTTCCTTTCCCCTGAATTCAGCAGCATTGCTCCCAAACCTTTGCTAACTGAATGGGGGGGGATTTCCCTTCGTTGCAGTCACAGGGGAATTGAGGTTCTCTCTTCCCCCGGCAAGCTCTTGTGCTTTTGAGCTGGGGACTGCCATTTGGAGGCTACGTGGCTTCTGTAACCGGGCCCGGTTACTGATAACTATAGCGGCCGCCATTTTGAATCCACGGAGATTCAATTTTCGTCGAGGTTTCCCCGGCCGCAGCACAGCTCAGCTAACAGTCTGGAGCAAAAGACGGGGGGAATATTGCTTGTCTCCCTGCTGCCGTTCGAAAAGACGAAGCTTCGCTTCTCAGTGGTGCCGTTTTTTGCACCTAACAGCTGTTAGGCGCAACTGGTCTAATTGAGTTCTAAAAAGCCTCAAGTTGTTTTGTCTATTTGTTTTGGGTACCGTCTGACTGCCTCAGGCCTCATTCTCTTATCCCTCCCCCCCTTCCCACCGGAGCTCAGGGCGTCCGCCTTTTTGAGGCACTTTCAGTAGGGAAACGCCCATTATCACCATTAGATTAGGACGCCATTTTCTAAGCTTACAATTTTCACCAGTCAGGCTTTGCTCTGCACAGTTTAACTGTTATTATTACATAGATTTCTATCTATAATCTTGCATCACCTATATTCTCTTTATCTTCGAGCTTAAGCGTTTCAGAGCCTATTTTCCTATTGAAGACATCTAATATCAGCAGGTGTGCGGAATCATTGCTGAAACTTCGGTCCTTCAGACCCTGCTCGCCATATTGCCTATATCTGCCACTCTGCATCTAGTGTTTGCCTCAAGATCCTGACCATTGCCACTATTGTGGGACACATGTGATTGTCACCAACTTGGACTCTGGTCCACTACACAACCGGATAACGTGCGCTTCAGCGCCTAGCGTGAGCTCAGGTTAGCCAGTGGACCGGCTCACGCTAATCCACGTGAAGTCAGTCCCTCTTCAGGAGGGCCCTGACGTCCCTTGCAGAGCGAGTCAGTTCCAGAATTACCTCTGGGGTGCATCTCGATTGATATGGCAGAAACCACTGAGCCACAGACCTTGGACACAGACAACACCTCTGTCCAAGTTGAGCCGACAGCCGAAGCGCCTAGAGGCAAGGCCAAGGCAAAATTAAAGTACGGCAGGAAGGCTGGCAAGGCAAGCGATAGGCAGGCCAACCGAACACACCGAGCCTTGGAGAAGCAATTCTCCCGGGTCCAACGCTTGTCCGTTGAACGAGATAAAACGATGCCAACTTCCACACCTCCGGACATGGGGACGCATCCAACGCCCACATCGAGAGCTTGGTCACCTGAGAATGTGCATCAGCAGGTCTTGGCTCAGACCTTTGGTCAGGGAGGACCACCCCTGTTTGGGGAGGACCTTTTTCTGCCTGGGCCATCATCGGCACCCACGGCCGACATCACGCCGACAGCTGCGGGGTTATGGCCTCCGCTATAGCAGTCCTTCTCTGACCAGCTCCAAGTGTTGATCTCGCAGGCTGTGTTCCAGGCCATGGCATCATCGGGTCACCATCAGACGTCTCCCACTATGGTGCCTCCTTCGGTATACGCCACCTCTACACGTCCTGCACAGGATCGTTCAGGTATGAATTTCCCTTCCCAGTCTCCTGAATCCGACTCTTCCAATTTTTCGGATTATGAAGTAGGTAAGGACGGTTGGTCTGATTGTGAGGAGCCTACCCATGATTCTCAGCCCATGGCCGAGCTCTTTAATGCTTCCCTCTTTCCTTCCTTGCTGTGCAGAGCCTGTGCAGTGGGTAAGCTTTCCTCCCATCCAGATGCTACCCAACAACCTCCCTCTGATCAGGACACTAATCCCCTGTTCGCGGTACCTGTGGACAAGCACCTCCAAATTCCATGCCCCCCTTTGTTCCTGCGGAACATTTAGGGGCAATGGGACTCACCTGCAGCTCAGCCTACCCAGGCAGCTTCTGAGCGCAAATTAGTAGACATGGCAAAAAATTTGTCGGACTTGTTAGAGCAGTGGTTCTCAACCTGTGGGTCGGGACCCCATTTGGGGTCGATCGACCATTTCATGGGGGTCGCCAAGCAAGGCTGTCTGCCATTTTTTTTGTCCGCCATTTTTTTTGTCCGCCATTTTTTTCCCCTTTTCTGGTGGGTGCCTTACCTCCCTTGGGCTGGGCCAGCTGGTGGTCGGCCTGCTCCGTCTCTGCCGCTTGCCAGCTATGCCTCAGCCGGCGCAGGGGGCGGAACCATGCATGCGCGGTGCTCCCGGGCAGGGAAAGTCCTCGACTTACGACCGGTTGGGTAGTCCTCGACTTACGATCGGTTTAGTCCTCGACTTACGACCGGTTTAGTCCTCGACTTACGACCGGTTGGGGTCGCGGCATTAAAAAGGTTGAGAACAACTGTGTTAGAGGTACCGAAAGTAGATGAGTCGCTGGCCCCACTTTTTTCAGCTGCCAGTCTTCCAGCAGATGTTTCAGACGCCCTTAAGGCGGAAGATAAAAAATCTGAAATGGCCTTACGCAAAGTTCACTTGGCATCTGCATGGGCAGCGAAGGCAGCAACAGCCACTTCCTTCTTTGCCAGGATCTCCATTACCTTGCTTAGGCAGTTGCAGGATAGAATTCCCTTGGAAGAGGTCAGGATCCATCAAGACTTAACCAAGCTGATAGCCACATCCGAGTATATGGCGGATGTCTCCCTGCACTCGGCCAAACACTCAGCACGAGCAATGGCTTCCAACGTGGTTGCTAGGAGGCTTCTATGGCTCAAAAACTGGAGGGCCGAGAGCAATCACAAATGGCGTGCGGCCACTGTTCCCTTCGCGGGTGGCAGATTATTTGGGGAGGCTCTAACGCCATATCTTATTGAAAACAAACAAAAACAAAAAGTCATTTCTCATCTGGTGAGGAGAGCTAGCAGACATTTCCTCCCTTATAGCCGCCGACAGTCCTTTCGGACTGGGGCCTCAACAAAGCCTGGTCAACCTTACCGACCCCCAGCCCCTAGGACTGAGCATTCCTTTGACAGGACAAGCTACAGGGACAGAACCTGGTTCCAGCCCCAGAACAAGCATTCCTTTCGTGGCAGAGGGGGTCGCCCCTTCCGTCGCGCAAAGTGACTCGGAGGGGACTCCCCCCATTGGCGGAAGACTTACTCTCTTTATCCGCCAGTGGGAACACAATCACGGACTCCTGGGTTCTTCGCACCATAAGAGAGGGTCTGTCCTTGGAGTTCAAATCCATCCCAATAGATCATTTTGTGGCTTGCCCAACCATGAGAAACGCAATAAAAAGAGGACTCATGGAAGAAGCCATTCAATACTTACTCTCCATCAAGGCCATAGAGGAGGTTCCCCTGAATCAGGCGGGACTGGGGTATTACTCCATTCTATTCGTGGTACCAAAATCTTCAGGGGGATGGAGGGCAATCCTCGATCTCAAAGGGCTGAACCTCCACCTTCAATACTGGAGGTTCAAAATGCAAACGTTACATTCCATCTTAACCAGTATCAGGCGAGGGGATCTATTGACTTCAATAGATCTAAAGGAAGCATACCTACACATACCCATTCTCCCGGCACATCGCAGATATCTTCGGTTCTGTTACCTCAACCGCCACTTCCAGTACAGGGCTCTGCCATTCGGCCTTTCCTCGGCTCCCAGGGTCTTTACAAAGATCCTGGCAGTACTGGCAGCTCATTTATGTCTGGTCCCAGTAAGGATCCAGTGTTATCTGGACGACATCTTGATCCAGTCCCTGTCCTATCCAAACGCCCAGGCAGGTTTGACCCTCACAATAAGGACCCTATAGAACCACGGGTTTTTGATAAATTTCGAAAAGAGCCACTTGGCTCCCTCCACCCGCCTATTACATCTGGGCGCGGTGATAGACACGGACACTTGTCACGTGTACTTATCGGAGGAGCGGCGCAGAAGCATCAGGGAACTGTCACTCAAGGTGTGCAGGAACAGGACTGTATCATTGGCCACACTTTCCCAGCTCCTGGGAAGTTAATTTCGTGCATACAAATAGTGCCGTGGGCCCGGCTACATGCACGGGACCTTCAGTGGTTCTTGCTCCCGTACCAGAAACAACACACCAATACATCCAACCAATTGATGCGCGTTCCTCATCAAGTACGTCTTTCCCTCGGCTGGTGGATTTCATTGGCCACCCACAAGGGGACACTGTTCAGGGAGCCCAGTCGCGTCAGTGTGACCACGGACGCAAGTCTTTTCGGTTGGGGGGCTCACCTCCAAACCCAGATGGCTCAGGGTCAGTGATCACAGGCGGACCTGAGGCACAGCATAAATTGGTTGGAGCTCAGGGCAATTCATCTAGCTCTCAGGCATTTCCACACATTACTCAAAGGGAAACATGTTCTGGTCTTGACAGACAACCTGGCTGCAAAGGCCCACGTAAACCGTCAAGGGGGCACCCGGTCCAAGTCCCTCATGACGGAGGCTCAGGCTTTGAGCTCCTGGGCGGAGAAACACCTGCTCTCCATCAGGGCCAAGCACATCTCGGGGGTGGCAAATCGGCAGGCAGATTTCTTAGCAGGTCGATAGTAGACCATTCGGAGTGGATACATCCAGACATCTTCGAGGTGATCTCGAACAGGTTTGGCCGTCCGGTAGTGGATCTGTTCGCCTCGCCGGGGAACACTCAGCTGCCCAGATTCTTTTCCCGGTTCCCCTCGCGGGGAGCGGAGGGGGCGGATGCCCTGCGCAGCCCATGGCCACAAGGCCTTTTGTATGCCTTTCCCCCGCTACCTCTACTCCCGGCGGTTATCAGGAAGATCCTGGAGGAGCAGGCGGAAGTGATCTTCATCGCTCCTCACTGGCCCAGAAGGCCCTGGTTTGTGGACCTAGTGAGCCTCTCCGCCTCACCGCCGTGGAGGATACCAGACACCCGTGTGAGGTTGGTACAGGGGGAACTTCAACACCCAGATCCCCAATGGCTTCAATTGACCGTCTGGCATTTGAACGCCGTACTCTGACTGAGGAATCATATTCAGCAGAGGTGATCGATATGATTCAGACAGCTAGGAGATCAGCGACTAACCGTATTTACAACCATACATGGCAGAGCTTTTGTCGCTGGTGTGACAAGAATCACGTAAGTCTATCTCAGGTGACTATTCCCAGGGTGCTGGATTATTTAATGGAGGGCGTCAAAAAGAAGCTGTGCCCACCACTATCCGTAGACAGCTTGCGGCACTTTCCTCAGTACTTTCATGGGACTCTTCAGAATCCCTGTCCAGGCATCCTACCGTTCGAGCATTCCTTAAGGGAGTCACTAACAGTGGACCCCCTGTAATCCATAGGTACCCTTCTAGGGATTTATCTAAGGTTCTTCAGGCACTTACCTCATCTCCCTTTGAACCGCTCAGAACATGTTCCTTAAGGTACCTGTCAATCAAGGTCTCCTTTCTAATTGCAATTACTTCAGCCAGGCGCATATCAGAATTTGCGGCCTTGTCGATCAGATCGGACCTGTGCAGATTTCATGAGGACAGAGTGGTCCTTCGGCTGGACCCGTCATTCCCAAAATAAACACCAGTTTTCATAGAGCGCAAGAAGTTGTTTTGCCAGACTTCTGTCCTCGTCTGTCACATGAAATGGAATGACAATGGCACTCCCTAGATGTGAGGAGGGCATTACGCTGTTACATCAAGTGCATGGCACCTTTCCGTAAATCGGAAGCCCTGTTTGTTTTCTTTCAGCCTTCCTCAATGGGCCAAAAGGTGTCAGCTTCCACCATTGGTCGGTGGATCAGGGCCTGTATCGCAGGTGCGTACGGCTCACTTGCCTTGCCTGTTCCTGCTCATGTGACGGCTCACTCTACCCGCAGTGCTGCCACAACGGTGGCGTGGGCGACCCAAGCGTCAATTGAAGACATCTGCCGGGCGGCGACTTGGTCTTCGCCTTCGCCCTTCATTAGGCCTGGATAAATTTGCATCGGCCGAGGCTGCATTTGGTAGACGTATATTGCAACAAGTAGTCACACCATCGGGGGGTCCGGCCCCAACTAACACCCACTTGTAGGGACTTCGGAAGCTTTGGTACGTCCCATTGGTGGATTCTTCAGTCATCCTGATGGAGAAGGAGCGTTGGCTTACCTGAACGTCCTTTCTCATCAGGATGATGAAGAATCCACGCCCTCCCGTTTAGTGGTTAGTTAGGGCTGAGTTGGGGGGCCTGTGCTTCTTGTGTGTGTTTTTTTCTGGATACCTGCTTGAGAGCCTTCACGTCGCATTGTTGTCATTGGCTACGCCGTCAATGAAACTGGGAAGTCCCAGACAAAGAGGGGGCGTGACAACTTGACAACTTAGTCTGATTGGGAGGAGGACTGAAATAACCCATTGGTGGATTCTTCATCATCCTGATGAGAAAGGACGTTCAGGTAAGCCAACGTTCCTTTCGCAGAACGGAGGCACTGTTCGTGTCTTTCCAACCTTCTTCCAGGGGTCTGAAGGTGTCATCTTCAACCATTGGAAGGTGGATCATGTTCTATCCCAGCCTATTGCCGTCCTTGTTAAAGGCACAAGGACCAACCCCTGCTGATACAATAGGCTGGAAACGTTAAAACAAAACAAAATCCCTTTTATTTGGGTGACAATCCTGTCAATAAGTCCAAAACACAAACAGCAAACCTCAAGTTCAAAGGAAGGAAATAGTCCACAGGAACACGTTGCAAACAA
>NW_015386275.1:70651-93975 GCF_001527695.2 Protobothrops mucrosquamatus | reverse complement strand
CAGACACGTCTGCGGCCTGGTCTACCCAGGCTTCGGTTGAGATTTGTAGGGCAGCTACCTGGTCTTCCCCCTCTTCATTTATAAGGCATTACAAGCTTGATCAGTTTGCTGCGGCAGATGCTTCCTTCGGCAGGAGGGTTTTGCAGCAAGTGGTTTCTACTCATGAATCACAGGCCTAGACTTCCCTCCCGGCGGGGACATGGGTGGCTTGGGTATGTCCCATTGGTGGAGGCTACATCTATCATGCTGGAGAAGGGGCGTTGTCTTACCTGAACACCTTTTCTCAGCATGAAGATGTAGCCTCCACACCCACCCTTGATAGTTGGTCTAGGCAAATATTTTTTCCTGGAGGAGTTTTTGTGTCAGACCATGGATGCTTCACCTCGTCACACAAAACTGGGAAAGGACCGCCCAAGGGAGGCGTGGCTAGAGTTTGGTCTTAGTCTAAACTGAGCAGGAAGGCTTCGATAACCCATTGGTGGAGGCTACATCTTCATGCTGAGAAAAGGCGTTCAGGTAAGACAACGCTCCTTCTAGCCATTTATTTATGCATAAATAATTTATAGGCCAGTGCAATTTGTACAGCTCTAAATGGTTTACAGACACAGACACACAAGCACAAATACATAATATATAAATTACAAAGAAAGTTCAGAGAAAAAGCAACAAACAACTGAATATCTTAGTAGGGGCATACCACTCATTCTAGCTCAGAGCATGGGGAAAAAACTCTGTTTTAAGGGTTTGTTTAAAAAGAGCAGGGTAGAGGCCATATGAATCTTGGGTGGAAAGATGTTTCAGAGGGCAAGCATTAAGACAGGGTCCCATCAGGGATATGATTTAATTGATGGGACTAACTCTGTCAGACTATGTAAAACAGACAAAAACAACAGTCCCTCAAATAACCTGGTCCCATGCTATGAAAGGCTGATAACCAGCCTTTCATAATATCTTGCACTGCACCTGAAAACTTATTAGGAACCAATACAATTCATGAAGCAGAGGCATTACATGGGCATATGATGCCTTGCCAATAACTGTTCATGCCACCACATACTGTACCAGTGATAACTTCTAGGTCTAGTTATGCTTAAAAGATTTTGAATAAAGAATTTATTCCCTTGGCTCAATGTCCCATTCTTTCTTGTAAGTCTTAAATACATTTCAAAACAGTTCTTTTGACTCTGTTCATACAATGTATTAAAATGACAGTTTATCAAATTAATGTAATTAATTGGCTCACATAACACATACCAGCTTAAATCAACTCACTTACTTAAAACAATTAACTGACAGATGCTAATATTGAGTACAAGTAGCAAACTACAACAATGCCAAAATTATGGCCCTAACATGAAACACATACTCAGATGATCAGTGTACATTTATACATGTTAGACATTTGGTGCATTTATTCATAAAGTTGACTGCTAATTCTGTGGAAAATTTTGTAAGAAAAAACGCTGTCACAAGCCCCAGCCACTTTATTTCTTAAGTTCTTCCTTCAAAGGATTCTCCCACTGGTGGTGCCCTAATGAGATCTGAAATACTCAACTAAAAGAAAAAGAAAAGAAAAGAAAAAGAACTTTGTGAGTAGAACTGGAAAAAAGAAAAATTAATACATTAATAACTATAAAGTTAACACAGTAATATTTTGATTAGCAGTATAGAAGGTCAGTTTAACATTCTGACTTCACACTAATTCTTCTATTTAAACATCTTCCTTTAATAATACTACTGGGAAAAATGTTTTGTTTCTTCTGTTAGGAGGCTGTGTTATCATAACAGTGGCAAACTGTTCCAAATCATTCTAAGAAACACTCCCCGTACTGCTTGTTCTCTGCCCCATTCATGTCAGAGGCATCATTTAAGGCAGGGGTCCCCAACCTTTCTTGGTTGGCAGCCCAGTGAAGGGGGTGGAGATGCACGAACAGGGCAATTGCACGTGCGATGCAAACAGGGCCATGAGTGCCCGTGGGCTGCCACAATGCTAGCACAAGTGGGAGGAATGTGCGCTCACAGAGATCATAGCGCCCGTGTGCCGCCACGATGCTGGCACGAGGGGAATGGTGCACTTGTGACGCTAATTAGCCCCTGTACGACACATGGTATCACTAGCGCCCACGCCCTGACATGCTGGTGCGAATGGGGGAAGTACATGCATGCACACACGTGCACTGGCCAGGCACTCAGGCAGCCCAGGGGCTTTTGAGCGGCATTCTACAGACCGATGCCCTTCTCTCCTGCACTTGAAACACCCCATTTGCTTCTTGGCCGTAGCCAATGGTTTCACTGGTTCATGTGTCAACTCATGCGGTGAGCAGCTCCATTGTTTTCCTCGGCGGTGCCTCTTCAGTATGTCAATTTCTGCTTCCTCTGCCAAGACGTACCATTCCTCAAGTTGGTGTGGGTCCCCTCGGGGCAGGCAAGCGTCATATAGGTCATAATTTAGTCCGTCTTTGAAGTGGCTAAGTAGGATGTCTTCCGGCCAGTTCAGTTTGCTGGCAATGGCCCAGAATTCTTGCGTATATTCGGCTACCGGGCGTTTGCCTTGCCTCATCGTTTTTATCCTTTCGCGGGCTTTGCGATCAGCCATGGGGTCCTCAAATCGCCTTCTCAGAGAGGACATAAAACGGTTGAAGTCGTTGAGCTCTGGGGCATTGGAGTCGTGCAAGTTCACCACCCAATCTGCGGCCGGTCCAGGGCAGATTGCACGATCTGGATACGGGCTTTGTCGCTGGGGATGTGCCACCCATATTCCTCCATGTAGCTGAGGACTTGGGTTAGTAAAAACCCCAAGCGTGTTGGCTCCCCCTTGAATCTCACGTCCAGCAGCAGGAGTCTTTGAATAGATCGGTGCCTTTGTTGTTGGTGGTATTGTCTTCCATCCAGATCGCCGTCGGCGGGGAGTGGGGACTACTGGATCAGCAGATGTCCCCGGGGCTGCAGGTTCCACTTCCCCCTCGGTGTCTCTCCCTTTGCGGCTCCAGGAGCTGGGGCGGCCATAGGGCTCAGAATTCTCCTCTCCTAGGGAGCTGAGGGTTCTCTTCATCAGGCAGCAGGGTATTTTGGATTTGTAAAAACATTACACTTAATTAAACGGCAATTTTGGTGGCCATCCATAAAAAAGGACATAGAAAGTTACGTGGCCAGCTGCCCAAAGTGTGCAACTGCAAAGAGGTTGCAAGGGAAATCGCCCGGACTGTTACAAACAGTGGCAAATCCTTCAGCCCCTTGAAAGGAAATAGCCATGGATTTTATAGTGGAATTACCAGAAAGCAATGGTAATACTGTTGTCTGGACGGTCACGGACTTGTTTTCCAAACAGGTGCACTTTATCCCTTGCCAAAAGATTCCCACCGCAAAAGCCTTAGCGAAACTTTTTGTACAGCATATTTACAGATTGCATGGGGCACCCCAATGCATCATCTCTGATAGGGGAGTGCAATTTACGTCTGCATTTTGGAAGGAATTTTTTATCCCTCTTAGGGACCACTCAGGGACTGACATCTAGCCATCATCCACAAGGGGATGGACAAACAGAACGCTGTCACTCAGTACTTGAGCAATATTTAAGATGCTTTATTAATTTTCAGCAAACAAATTGGGCAGACCTACTCCCTTTCGCAGAAGTTGCTTACAATAATGCAGTCCACTCCGGCACAGGTTACACTCCTTTTCAAATAGCCACCGGTCAAAGTTTCAACACCATGCCAGAATTAACCCCAAATGAACCGGCGATCCCATCACTGAAAGAATGGATGGAACAATTACAAAACACCTGGCCAGTAGTTAGAAAAGCACTAGATGAAGCTAGGCAGGCATACAAAGCACAAGCCGATAAAAAAAGGGTTGAGCCTACACCATTCATTATAGGAGAAATGGTGTACTTACCTACAAAATATCTAAAGTCCCTACAACCCTGTAAAAAACTTGGACCAAAATATATAGGGCCTTTTCCAATTAAAAGAACCATAAACCCAGTAACAGTAGAATTAGAATTACCCAAAACTCTCAGGCAAATACACCCAATTTTTCATTGCAGCTTGCTGAAAAGAGAGCATCAGTCATCGTTACTACCAAAAATCTCCCCACCACCACCTCCAATCATGGTGGAGGGCGAACAACACTTCGAAATAAAGGAAATCCTAGATTCTAGGAGATATCATGGAGCGACTCAGTATCTAGTTGCTTGGAAACATCTCCCTGCCTCACAAAATGAGTGGGTCCATAAACATCATGTCAGAGCCCCGAAGCTATTAAAGAAGTTTCACACAGAGCATCCTAACAAGCCTGACTAATTTTTATACCTGTTTTGTTTTCTTTCAGGTGGATCTCTCTTATTTTTAAGGGGGCAGGATGTCATAATCCAATTATATTTCATCCCTAGTTATCGACTATGGAAAACCCCATTTCTGCCCTCTCTGGATTCTGTCATACGATGAAGGGGAAGGAGGGTGAACAAAGGGGTTTTATGGCCCTCACTTCCTTCGGTACAACTTCAAAAGGACTGAATGTGGATACCACCAAAAGGACTTATAATAGCCTTTTGATTATAACAATGGGGCTATCAGCTTTCATCTACTCCCCTCTGAAGTCTCCCTTCCACCAGCAGTGAGGAAAAGGGTGGAAATGTAACACCTGGGATTGTCGCTGGAAGGATGGTGGGGTGGGGTGGGGCTGCTGGGGACCCCTTAAAACCTTGAACCGTAGGGCTTGGCCCCAGGTCCTGTCTAGAACGCCTGCAACCATTTTCTCTTAATAAAGATGCCTGTTGGAAGAAATATTCCAAGAGTTCTGTCTTCTTAAGTTGCAAAGTGGGGTGGGTCCTTACAGAAACCTTCAACTAGTCTAATAAAGCCTTTTTTATGTCTTGGGGGGGCATGGCTCAGCGGTTAAAGACACTAAGCTTTTCAGCTAGAAAGCTGACAGCTCTTATTCAAGACCTGAATGCCACCCAACAGGCTGAGTTCCTGTTACTTGCCCCAGCTCCTACCAACCTAGCAGTTTGAAAGCATGCAAATACAAATAGATAAATACAGTAGGTACCACTTTGGAGAGAAGGTAACAGCGTTCTATTTGATTATGGAAATCAGCCCATGCCACAGAAAAATCAACTACCTGAGAGTAAGTGTATCATAATGCAGGAGTTTGCTCTAATCAACTCTCCTATTCTTAACTCTATTGGAAAGATAGTACCCTCTATCTTACTGGTAAGGATGGTCAAAATGGTCAAAATGAATTGTTCTGTATCCAGAATTGCTATTTTGGGATGGTTTGTGCCCAAACTAAAGATGAACATTTAGATTGGATACACAATGAAACAGATAATGCATTTGTTGTACGCAGAAGTGTTTGGGAGTCAACAACAGAAAAAATTAAGGCTGATGCTGATAGTAGTAACAACAACTTAGGAGAAAGGGGGGAAAAAGGGGCCAAGAAGTTGGGGGCATAGGAAGACACCATGTCTCTTTGCCTTTGAAGAAGAGTAGCAGATGACTTGCATTAGCCTTGCCCTATACTCAGCCCATAAAATTACCTTGAGTCCCTGCAGGTTTTTGTATCATATAAAACTCTGATACACGTTTTTTTAGTGAATCATGGCTGATTCAGAACGGTTCAACAGAACTTCCAGCATGTAATGTTTGTTTCAGAATCAAAACAAGTCTTTATTTTCCATTTCACCTAATATATGACATATCTTTCAGACTCTCCATTCTCAAATAGAAGTTGGCTGAAAATGTACAGGTCCTTAGGAAATAAAGTTCTCAGGAGCAAGAAAGACATTGCACACTGTTCACTCTAACACTTCAGGATTCTCTCTATAATCCAAAGCAAAGTACTGATATCAGCTACTTATCATTTTATTTTCTACGGAAAAGTATCCAGTCTACAGAAGCTATAGAATTATTGTTCAAAAACATAATACTTTAAAATTGTGCTTTGCTTCACATTAATTTCCAATTTTATTTAGTAAAAATACATATTGAATATTATGTTCAATGCATCATAAACTACTACCCTATGTTTTGGGGGTTGGTCATAACTTTGGTTCTAAGTGACCAGTGGCAAATCAAGGACTATTGTAACTCCATGTAGCTTTCACATTCAGCTTTTTCCCACCATACAGCGGAAAAATAATGGCATTTTTCTAATTTCAGTTTCTCTAGTTGTACAATCTTGCAGCCTTCTTGTTGTTCAACATTCTACCAGACTTTATGAAATCCTTTAAATTATTATTTGATCGCTAACACAAGTAGTCCTTGACTTACAATCCTTACAATTATGGCTTAATGACTATCTGAAGTTAAAATGGATCTTCCCAGAGTTTTTGAAGTTAAGGTGGCTGCACATATCCTTGTTGGCAGAAATTCTAGCCTACTGAATAACACCAAACAGCAAGTTGAAATTAGACAGAGATTTATTGGATACAATGGTTTGCAAAGCGTGGTGGACTACAAATAAATATTTGAGCCACACCTAGTCACAGCAAACACACACATTTTATATACATTCTATCCTGACGGCTTGGCCCCTCCTCTGAGGTTACAATCTTATCAGAGCCGCCTAAACAAAATACATTATCCCTGCCCCTTACTATTTTGCTTCACCTATTCCCTTATATGTATTTTATCATGAAATCCTACAGCTTAGTGTGGAAATCCTATAGCCTACGTGTAGAAATCTTACAAGGTATGTGTACGTGTAGAAATTGTGTAGAAATCTTACAGCCTACGTGTAGAAAGTTTACAGAGTACTGTCACTTAACTTCACTTTTTATTCTAAAACTTTATTCCTTACAAATCCATTCTTTTTCTTTTCATACTTATTTAAATTTTAGAATCTTCTTAAATTTTTTTCAATTTCTTTTTTTTTTGTGTTCATTCTCTATTATGTTTACTTTGTCTTTAATTTCCTTAAAAGCTAACAGTGTCTGTATCTTTTCCTCCCGTTTGATGCCATCCATTATACTGGTTACAGTTGTATGGACTAAATTTTTAATCATAGGAATTAGGGCAAACACATTAGTCCTAATAATATTATGCCCACCATGAATAATGCTTGTTTCCAATTGCGAAAGATTCCTCCCAAAAATCTCCCTTCATCTAAAAGACCAGTCCAAGTCTGGACTGGAACATGTACAAGTTGTCTCATTTCAGTGGTTAATTGCTTCACTTCTGCACCTGTTTCATCTATTTGTAAGCAACAATTTGTTAAATTAAACTTCTCACATACCCCTCCTTCCTTAGCTAATATATCTTTTCTTTCTTTATAGTGATATAAGTTAATGGATCGGATCCTGTACCATCTATTCCAAATCCATAACTTACTACATCAGAATGGTTCTTAGTGATTTCCAACTCCATCGTATTAGTTCCATATATTCTTTTCAATTGGGTAATACCATTACATCCTGGATAACCTCCTCCAGTGTAATCACACACACCTCCACCCTGAACATTTAGTAGATCCCGCACAAGGTAACCATTGATTGGGGTTCCCATGTGCAAAGTTCAAATTAGTGGAACATATATAATTATGATTTTGTTTATATGCTGTGATCCAACTAGAGTCTCCACACTTTGTGGCGAGATAAGATAGACTTAATACTTTTCTGTCCCTTTTTCTAATATTTTAGTAGAATTAACGTATATTAATCTTTCTTCACCTTCAGGTCTCTGTCTCACTCCTACTTTAGCTAAACCCACATGTATACTGACATTCAAATATGTTGGCATCGATGGATCATAGCACTGTATCTTTTTGTCTCTTCCCTTACAAACTGAATATTGTGTTTTATTTAATTGACATATAGATTGAAATATACACCCCTTAGGTGCTTGGGTATGATATACCAAGGTTTTAATTACTGCGTTCCCTTTGGTGGCGTTGGTAATGCAGCTTCACATCCTTCTGCTTCTGTTGCTCTTCTATATCGCTCCCTAGAGAGGGAGAGGTATACAGCCAGAGACAAATATACAGCACTAGGGATTCACATTTTATATTAATCTTCTTCTTCTAAACTGTGATATGTTATGAAGGCTTCCTTTTCTTTATCTAAACTGTGATATTTTATGAAGGCTTCTCGTTGTTCTTCCTGGGCTAATTGGATTGAAGGAGTATCTTTTAGAGTATATCTTACCACTCCAGTCAATATCTCAGTGTATTCTTCAAAAGGTTTCAATTTTTTTTCAATGAGTACTATATTGCATGGTCCAAAATGTTCTTCACATCCAGTACATCTTACACAGTCAATACAATGGAAAAAACAACAATCAACATGGCATTTACATTTACAACACATTTAAACAGGATTACAAAGTATCAATTTAAACGAGTTGTCACCCGGAACACAGGTCCACTGTCCTTTTGGTTCAGCTACTGGTCCCTTCACTCGCGTATAATGAGTCCACCCTTTTTCTTTCGTCCGAACTGCAGTTTCAGAGGTCAGCAACACCTGGAATGGTCCTTCCCACTTAGGTTGCAATTTCTCCTCCTTCCATGTTCGGATCAGGATCCACTGTCCCACCTCAAACTTGTGAACAGGAAATTCCAAAGGGGGTGTTTGGATCAACAAGCCTTGTTTTCTGCAATGATCAAGATACTGTGACAGTTTATGCACATAATGTCTTATTACTTTATCCCTTGTTACTAAAGAGTCCATGGAAATGTTTCCAGGCATAAATGACACACCATACAACAATTCATAAGGAGACAATCCTAAATCTTTCCATGGTTGTGTTCTCATTCGCAACAATACTAAAGGTAAACATTTTATCCAAGTCATTTGAGTTTCATATTGTGGAATTTCCCACTTGAGGTAATTTAAAATCAACTTGAATGCATTGAAATAGCCTCACCATTAGATGTTATAGAGCAGTGGTTCTCAACCTTTTTAATGCCGCGACCCCAACCGGTCATAAGTCGAGGACTAAACCGGTCGTAAGTCGAGGACTAAACCAGTCGTAAGTTGAGGACTACCCAACCGGTTGTAAGTCGAGGACTTTCCCTGCCCGGGAGCGCCGCGCATGCATGGTTCCGCCCCCTGCGCCGGCCGAGGCGTAGCTGGCAAGCGGCAGAGATGGAGCAGTCCGACCACCAGCTGGCCCAGCCCAAGGGAGGTAAGGCACCCGCCGGAAAAGGGGAAAAAATGGCGGACAAAAAAAATGGCGGACAAAAAAAATGGCGGACAGCCTTGCTTGGCGACCCCCGTGAAATGGTCGATCGACCCCAAATGGGGTCCCGACCCACAGGTTGAGAACCACTGTTATAGAGCATTTTATGTATTTGTCTACATATCATACTTATTATATAACCAACCATATATTAACCATAGAAAAGTATCAATTATCCCTCCCTAGCCATTCCTTTGTCCGTATGTATTTACAAACAAATTGCTTAGTAAAGAGCCAACAAAGGAGTGCTCACCAAACTCTGCTTGAGTTTGTTTGCATATAAATCTTTATTCAAAACAACATAGCTCATTTATAATCCCCAAAATTTTCTCAACTCCTTCATTTTAAACAAGGGTTGAATTACAATTCCTTCAATTCTCTTAGGTATTATTATTATTATTTTTTATCAGTGTGTCCTGCACAGAGACATAAAAACATAAAAAATACAACAACAACAACAAAAAAAAGCAACTCCACAAAATAAAGAAATAAACAAGCTTAATAAGATATTCTGAGTTACTGAAATAGTTTTGTATCAAACTCTAGTATCAACTCTTTGGTTTTAATATAATTTTTGTCAAATTCCAATTTAATCAGATTCCATTCAGATGGAAACAAATTTCCATTTAATAGGTTAAATCATTTATAAATCTAAACAAATCAATTCAAAGTCATTTCTATTGGTTAATGGTTATATAGGGGTATTCCAGTTCTTCTCATATTTCATTTATTTAAAAAAATAACCTTATTTCTTACTGCAAGAATGGGTATTAAATTTCACATCCACCCCACCTTCCTCAAACCAGAATTCTAAGCAGAAAAAAAAGTTAAAAAGATCAGAACCCCCCCCCCTTTTCTTTTCTGTCTCTCCAGCTCTTAAAGCAACACAGCCAGTCGGGGGGGTGGGGTGGAAAGAGACAGGAAAAGAAGAAGAAATTACACAACAATCTCACCACTAACAAAATAGTTTTCTCTTCTTCACGTGCATTTTCCATTTCACTTTTACAGCAACAACAAAAACATCTGCAGTTTACTGTTTCTTTCAGGGGGAGAAACTCACACATACACACACACACACACACACACAGAGGATCAGCATATCCACACATTCACTTTCATTCAAACTGCTTGTATAAACACTTTCACATACAGATATTTCATTTCATACTTTCTCCTGACAAACAAATAACTATTATTATTATTTCAAGGAACTGTTCAAAAGCCAATGAGCTCCTTTCCTCTCCCAATTTCCTTTGCTCTTAGAGCTTGCCTATCAACTTTCTTGCAAAATGAGACATCCGGCCGTTATTTGTTTCACAACAGTGAAAACTCTCCTGTAGCCATACCTTTCAGAAACACATCTTCTAAAACCCTCATGGAGTGTTTGGATTACTTCACGTGTTATGGCTTTATTCAACACCTGCTATCCATCAGGTAATATCCATTTTCCTTCTGTATTCTTTTCCTTTTGTTTTATTACTTGGTTTATTGTGGCAACCATCATCTTATTCTGTTGCCTAAATTTCTCTACATCCCTTTGCACATTTACCTTTTGTGCCTCCTTTAACAAATCATCTATACTTTTCCCTGACCATTCCTCCAATTTTTGTAGTTTCTTGCTTATATCCGGCCAGGATTTTACCACAAATTGTATTTTTACCAGAAGAGTATTTGCTGGGTCATCTGGTTCAGTTCCAGAATACTTCCTCATTCCGTCTCTCAGTCTTTGGAGGAATGTAGCTGGAGATTCTTCTTTTTCTTGTTCTATCATTAAAGCTTTACTCATGTTCTGTGCTTTTGGAACAGCTTCTTTTATTCCTCTTATCAATAATACTCTCATATCTTCCATGTTTTGTCTATCTGCAGCATTATTATTATCCCAATTTGGTCTTACTACAGGAAACTTTACATCTGCCAAAATTGCCCTCTGTGCTTGGGGATTATGTTCCCTAGTCCAGACCAAATGAGCTGCTCTTTGAATTAACTGATTCTCTTCTGCTGTAAATAATGTGCTCTGTATTACTCCCAATTCATCCCATGTGTATATGTTTGCTCCTAACAACAGATCCAGTTGCTCTGCTACCCCTATGGGATCTTCTATCATGCTTTTCATTTCTTTCTTAAAGGCACGTAATTCAGATGCCTTTAAAGGCTCACGTATAAAACTGATACGGGCCTGTCCTTGGCCATCTACTCCATTGGGTACTTCTCTTAAAGGAAAAGCCTGTAGTGGTTTATCCTTAAAGGGAAAATTCTTTATATCTTTCTTCAATTGTTCCAATTCTTTTACTAATACCTTATAGGGTCCATCTCTCACAGCTCCCTGGGCTTGTGTTACAGGAGCTGGTAGGGGTGGTGGAATAGGTATTTGTACATTTGTTGGTTGTGGTGGATTAGGATTATAAGGTGGGCGTAAATATTTCATGGATTTTTCATCATCTTCTTCTTCATCTATTTCATTCTTCTCTTCTTCTTGTAAATATATTGAGGTTATTTTATGAGGGCTAGGGCCCCTCATAGTCAAGGTGACCCATTTATCTGGGTTCCAAATTAAAGCATAGTCTAACTTATTGACTAATGATCTACATGTTTTCCTTGACATATACTCATATAAATTCTGACAAGCAAAATAGTCATTTTTTCCTAATCTAGGTCACTCTACTTTTTCATCTTCCCACCAGACAAAACAACACAAATTAACCATATCTTCCTTGGTTATGTCTAGTTTACTAATTATTTCATTATACGGAGGTTTTCCCCAATTACTCAACAAAACCCCTAATGGACTTTCTTTATCTATATTTAATTTGGGGTTCCTCCTTATTTTTCTCAAACACTTCTTTCCTGGAGTACTCCCTGTGTTGCCCATACTGGTTTACCGCCCCGTGTATTCTAATTGAGACTTCACATATATTCCTTAATTCACTTCCTCCTGATACCCCTAGATATGCACTCGCGTGAATCTAGAGTTATCAGAGGTCCACTTTCGCTAAGTGGATACTTGGGATGTCTCTCACACTCCCAATCTGACTCAAATTCACACAGGTCTACCCAGTCTTCCCACCGACTGCCTAGGCAGTGTATACTGGCCACCCCAGAACACTTACCTAGGTCCGTGCACAGAGTTGCCCAGTTCCCGGAAGCCAGCAACACACACACCGGTTCAATTCATATCTGTGTCTAATATCAACTCTATGGGTTCACCGAGGAAAGCGTTGCTGCGCCTTTAACAAAAACATGAGATAGACTGTCGAAATCGACAGGGCATGCTTTCCACGTCACCTTCCGGATCCGGTGCAGACAAACGATCCCGGTCTCGAGCCCCACGTTGGGCGCCAGAACTGTTGGCAGAAATTCCAGCCCACTGAATAACACCAAACAGCAAGTTGAAATTAGACAGAGATTTATTGGATACAACGGTTTGCAAAGTGTGGTGGACTCCAAATAAATATTTGAGCCACACCTAGTCACAGCAAACACACACATTATATACATTCTATCCCGANTCCTCTGAGGTTACAATCTTATCAGAGCCGCCTAAACAAAATACATTATCCCTGCCCCTTACTATTTTGCTTCACCTATTCCCTTATATGTATTTTATCATGAAATCCTACAGCTTAGTGTGGAAATCCTATAGCCTACGTGTAGAAATCTTACAAGGTATGTGTACGTGTAGAAATTGTGTAGAAATCTTACAGCCTATGTGTAGAAATTTTTGTGTAGAAATCTTACAGTCTACGTGTAGAACTTTTACAGAGTACGTGTCACTTAACTTCACTTTTTATTCTAAAATTTTATTCCTTACATCCTCATGGTCATGTGATCACATTTTGGCAACCAGCTCACCTTTGCAGCATCTCATAGTCACATGACTATGTTACATTTTTCTAGGCATTTACTTCCAGTTTCTGGCAAAAAAATTCCAATGGGGAAAATGGATTTGCTTAACAATCACACCTAATGACCATAATAAAAATAATAATTTTGAATCCAGTTACAATGCCTCAACTTACAACCACAATGACTTACAACCATAATTACAGACTTAATTATAATTATACATTGAGGATTAACTGTATTCCACTTTTTTATGTATCACTATCAAAGCCATACAAATCATCAAATTACTTCTTTTAGCATTCCTCAATTTGGTTTAATCCCAAATAATTTTATCTATATAATTTAATTCCATTAATTCTTCTATAGACTCCTTGAATGTATTATAAGGCAATCAAGTTTTAAACTCACCATCACTTAATTTTCAATACAGATAAGAGCACAGTAACAAACTATAGTTCTTACTTATTTTCAATAGTTACATAATTTTGCAGCATGCCTGAAGAAAAATGCTTTGCTACCATCACATATCCTACCTAATTTCTTTAATGAATGAAGTTTTATTTACAGAAGGAAAGCTGTCTATACAAGAATAATCTTTCTGTAAAGTAAAATTAAAATAATGATATTAATGAAATGATTACAATGTTCTAATTTACTTTTGAAGGGATATGAAAAATAGCATTTCCCTTTTTAATTTAATTTTTTTAAAAAAATATTTCTTTAAAACTTAGTGGCTATCTGCAATGCCTCTTCAAAACTTAGTGTTCATGTGCAATATAGAATATAAATAAAAAAAGATACAGTGCTAGTCTCTCTTATCATAAACAAACACCTTTGCTACTCATTTATTGAAACTGTTTAGCAGCGTTTTAAACTTTTTAGAGGTTTTAAAATGGGCAGTCTAGCAAAAAGAATAACAAGTTGTAATATCATTAGTCATTTCATAATAAGCACAAATGTATAGGCATCATTGATCCAAATGAGGCAAAGAAATCCTGGCAAGATGTTTATATATGCTGCCAAGCAGCATTTTCTAATTACCTCTGCAGCGATATATAGTGATGTTAGGATGACTCAACTTTTCACTGCCATGTTGCTTGAGTGCATCAAACAGGAAGATCAAACAAAGGAAAAAAAAAGTACAGATATGAACGGTTTATCCTGAAAAAACCTTTAAGTCATGACTGAAATCCATTGATCAAATCTTTATTTATTATAAATGATAAAAACAAATATAGCTTAGACCCCAAGCAGGGAGGCTAGCATTTTCATGGAAATACGACTGAAATACGACTGAAAGCGGAAAATAAAAGAGACAATGGACAGATTTCTACTGTAAATCTCTATGGAAGCTAATACTTTTCAGTTTGCTCATAAAATTTTTGAGAACAGAAAGAAAAGAGTGAAGTGGCCAAGTTTCTCTGAAATACTGAATTATATCCAAGTTTCTGATTTGTGGTGTTTCACACAGTTTTACTATTTCTCTTATGCAGTATGCCTGAATTTCACCTAATCACAATGACATGCTAGATGAGAGAAGAGAAGCTGAAATTAAATCTAGAGCAGGGGTTCAAACTGCCGGCCCGCAGGCTGGATGCGTCATGCTGAAACCGTGCCCACCCTATTGCCGGCAATGGAAAAAAAATCACAATACGTCACGACACGTCATGTGACATTGCGAATTTGACACCCCTGATCTAGAGAAGATAAGTATTGTGGTTAAACACTTATTTAGTTCTGAAAGTCAGGTGACCTTGGGCCAATCATTCTTTCACAACCCTTTCTCACAAGGTTGTTACTGTGGAGAAAATAGGAGGAGGAAGGAGTATTAAATAAGGTTACCACCTTGACCTATTTGTTAAAATAATAAAGGCAGGATATAAATCATAAAATAAACACCAGTGATTAAAACAGGGAGAGCAAGAGGTAAAGGCACTGAAAAGATCACTAGCTGCTGACCTTTCATTCAGATAAAGGTCTCTTGTCTTCTGCCTGATCTGTTTTTTTCCCCTTTTCAGAAAGCCTAAACAAGCTGTCTCTTAGCTGCTTTTCTTCACTGCATAACACTCTCCTAAAAACTGCTAACTGCAAGTTGACAAACTCAACTCTGAGCTTAATTAATTGTTTAGAGCCCTAACTGAATAGACCTTGATCAGTTTCATACTGAAGGGTTTTGTTGCCAGATGTAAATAGGGTTGGAAAATGAATTTTATAGCACTTTTTGCTACCAAATATCCAAATGGTTACTAACTGAGGTAGTTGTTAAACAAGGAATGGCTATATCAAAACTACAAGTGATTGTCAAGGCAATCTGTTCATTAACTTAAACCATTTTAAATGTGTTGGACTACTATCTTCCACTTTTCCAAAAGTTCCAACTAGTCAGCAGTGATGGCAAACCTTTTAGAGACTGAGTGCCCAAAAACTGCCCCCGCCCCCACTCCACCCCCATGCCCAACCCCCGCTCTGCCCCCCCATCCCCCCCTGCCTGCCCACAGGACCACTCACCGCCTCCAGGGTCCGCCGCAGATCGCCCAGGCAGCCCAGCAGCGCTATGGCGGCCACACCCTCTGCCCGCGCCCTGCAGCATCAACTGCATGATGGGGTGTGAGGGCAGAGTCTTGTCTACGCTGCCTGGCTGTCATGTCCTTGGCTGCGCTGCTCCGTGTGGGCCATGCTCAGGGGTGACTCTCCTTCAGGGGGGCTGCTGGAGAGGAGGGGGTAGCAGGGGAGGCAAGGCTGGGGCAACGGCACGTGTGCCCACAGAGAGGGCTCCGAGTGCCACCTCTGGCACCCGTGCCATAGGTTCGCCACCCCTGGTATACGGCAATCCTGTCAGCTTTCTTTTAGTTTGTTCAGGGTAGTACTTATCACTACATTGTTTCTTTTGCTTCATGTTTCTTGGCTGTCTGCCCCAGACTATTAACTGAGCTGGGCGGAGGAGGAAGAGAGAGGAGAGAGAAAGAAAAAAACTCCCTTTCTCTGGTACTTTTATTTTTTGGCTTGACTTTTCTAAGAGAAGGGAAATGGATGTTTCTTTTGGAGCAGCCTTTCATATTTATAATAGTTGGTTTCTGGGGCTAGGTTTTCTACTTCTTTTCCTATTGTTCCTGCCTGTTTAATATTTCCCAAAGATATTTCTTTTTCATGGATATGTAGATGCTAATTTCTAATTATTGATTGAATCAATAATCCACCACTGCCATGGAGCAAGTTTCGAATTGACTCCGGAGTTCAGAAATATTAAACCAGGGGTGGGGAACCTTGGCTTTTTTATGACTTGTGGACTTCAACTCCCAGAATTCCTGAGCTAGCATAGGTCAGCTTGGAAACCTCTCCCTTTCCCCTCAGCATGGCTGGCTCAGGAATTCTGGGAGTTGAAGTCCACAAGTCATAAAAGAGCCAAGGTTCTCCACCCCTGTCTTAAACGGTTGCTCCGCAGAAATTACATCCCATGAGGGAAGCCGAGCGAGGGATTTACTAAGGCTTTGGAAACGGTCATTTGTAAGTCTAACCAAACAGGCCAAAGCTGACAGCTGTTCTTTGATAAACTCCCCCCCTCAAAAAAAGCAATGTTGCAAAAAAGAGAAACCAGCGAAGGAGTCAAACTTTTTCCTTCGACCTTCTCCCGAGGAAAGAGGAACGCGGCATCCGCCAGGCGTTTTTTGTCCAAATTGGGCACCCAAAGCAAAGGGAAAAAACTGCTATGGAGTTTTGAAAAATTGCCAGGGCTGCTGCGCCCCACGCAGTCCAGCCACATCCTGCACAGCCACCGTGATGCCGGGCCACTTGTCCAAAATGAAGTACAGGTCGAAGCCCCCGTAGCAGGCGGCACCCCCTCCTCTCGCTGCCCCCCTTGTCTGTCACAGGGGACCATCAGGGCGGCCAGGAAGAACCACTGCAAGCCCCGGGGAAGAGGTCTCTGCGCTGCACAAGCCATTTCTGAATCCAGGCAGCCCAAGGCAGCAAAGGTCCCGGGGCTTTGCTCCTTCCAAGCTCCTTCAGTGGATGGTTAGGTGGCGGCGGCAGCAGCTTCTCGGGTGATCAAATCCTCATGTTCAGAAAGGAGGGGAAAAGGCTGTCCGGAGGTGGGTTTGGGTTTTTTTTTTGGTGGTTTCAGATTTTCCTTCTGCTCTGCTTTCCCTCCGGTCCATTTTCAGGGCGCCTCTGTCTTTTGCTTCGTGCACAGTGCAGCCAAACCCGCCACTGTCGGCCAGGTGATTGGCAACTTACAGTTTCCTTTGCTTTGCCCCAAATTTGAGGAACGTGGAAGTCTCATCCCCCCTTCTGCCCCCTTCCTCACAAAGAAAAGAGCTGGAATCTGGCGCTGATCCTGGTGCTTCTGCTGAGCCCCGAAGAAGTACCGATCAGAAGAAGCCCAATCAGAAGAAGTGCCGATCAGCTGGAGCTCGGTGCTTGGCGCTTCTGCTGAGCCCTGACAGCCCTGCAGCTCCACCCATCTGTTGCTCAGGCTTGTGCGGTGCTTCCGCCAGTTCAGCTCATTTCCCTCCCCTGCTATCACTTCTAGGATGGTCGCGTACCACCTGCCAGGTGCCAATGTACCACAGGTGGTACACGTACCACCAGTTGAAAAGCCCTGCTCTACTAAACCAAACATGTCCTCTTTTGTCCATATTTTTAAAGACAGTTATCCTGCTGATAGATAATCGGAATCTCAAGCCCCTTCACATGTTTTTTTCAACATTCTGTTGAGATTGGGAAGAATTTTCAAAAATTGAATCTGTCTACTTATAGATTTAGTTATTACAAAATCAGTTTAGCATCACTCTGTTGCAGGGAGGAGCCATTTTATGGTAGTGCGACATATTTTTGGAGCAACAGTGCTTATAGTAACAAAATAATGGGTGGAGGTAGTTAGGAATTTTTTGCTTTCTACTCATTGGATGAAAGTACTTTTTAAAAATTATATTAGGTGTCTTTTACTGCTTTCTCACTTCAGAGTTACATGAAATTATCCCACCAATTTTCATTTCTGAAGGACTACAAAGGATTTAAGGACTGAATATTTATTCTGTTCTGTTTAATGGATCATTGCAACTAATTTATATTCTACTTTTCTATTTTAGCTCCTACTAAAAGGCCTAATACAATTACCAAAAAGCCAAGTAAGTATAGATTTTTGCAGTAAACATTTTTTTTTAATAGTGTTATTTTGTGAATGTGATTGCATTTGAACAATAAATGGCTATGGCTCAAATATATACTCCTTTAATTTTGAGAAAAGTTGAAGACCAATAGAAGTAAAATCGAATATTTATGATTTTCTGTTTCCTAGTCAGCATATGAGTATTCTCATATGTTCTTATTAGTCCTATCTACCATACGAGGTTTTTTTTAAACTATGGATTTAAAATAGGGCAGTTTTTTTAAAGAAAATCAAATATTTTTATGTACTTCATTTTGCAATAGCAACACATAGCACTTAGACTTATATACCGCCCCATAGTGCTTTTCAGCACTTTCTAAGCATTTTACAGTGTCACCATATTGTCCCCAACAATCTAGATCCACATTTTAATGACCTTGGAAGGAAAGAAGGCTGAGTCAACCTTGAGTCCCATCAGGATAGAACTCCAGACTATGGGCTGGATTCTAACCACTGCACCACCAGTTAATAAGTTGACTTATTAATGCTCTGAATAGATATTTGTCTTGAACCATTTAGGATGTTTTTTTCCTACTCATATAAGAAAACTCTTAAAATAATTATAAGATATATCAATGGAGTTCTAGTAAAGGCTTCATCAAATTACTGCATATATTTCTCTATAATTTGTCCCATTTATTTCTTTGTGCAAATGGATTTGTTCCATTTTCCCTGTCTAAATTCTATTATATATATGTACATTTCCTTTCATGCATGATCACTAGCCTTTTGTTTGCAAAACAATCTGGTTATTCTACATGAGACATTGATATCTAACAGTTTTTTTCTGTCTAGGTGATGACTTCAACTTAGAAGATGCCATAGGTGGTAAGTATTAGAAGTTGCCCAAAACATCACTCGTTAGAATTTACCTTACTTTCCTAGGTACTAGTTTTGTACAGTATAAGTATAACTGAGAAAGACAACTTAAATGGTTGAGAATGGCTCTTGCCAGCCTCTGTAACTTGGGGGGAAATGTCTTCCACAGTAACCCATGAATACTTGTTGTTTATGCCATGTCCCTTAGAAGGCCTTCTTCTGCCTTTCTGCCTGTCACCTCCACCTAATCAGATTAGACCAGGGGTCTTCAAATTTGGTCCTTTTATGACTTGTGGAGTTCAACTCCCAGAGTTCCTCAGCCAGCATGCCTGGCTGAGGATTTCTGGGAGTTGAAGTCCACAAGTCATAAAAGGGCCAAGTTTGAAGACCCCTGGATTAGACAGTGTGATACATATGTATTTGTCTTCAACTGTTACTTACATTATAAGAGCATTGCTCTTCTCACTTCGACTGTTTAAAAAAACATCAGGAAACTTAAGATCCAGTATATTGATAATCAGAAGAACTTAATGCTTTGGAGGCATGTTATCAGATTTCATCCCACCAAGATTCAAACTGGCATCAGAAACATTGGTTTAGAATATTCAGAATTCATTAGGAAACCCAGGTGAATGTTATAAAAAACAGTTAGGATTCAGAGAGTAAGTGGAAACAAAGGAGCAATGGATATGACCATCCAAAAAGAAAAATAAGCTCAAGGAAAAAATGCTTTGAAAAATACTCTCTTTACCTTGAACACTTGGAAAATAAAATCAGCTCCCTGTCCATAATTTGTCTAACTACTCTTTGAATATACAACTTTGGTTTGGATTATGTTCCTTTTTATGTCCCGAGAAAATTTTATGTCACAAGATTCAGCAGGCTTAAATTCTTTCCTTTGATTCTCCACAGCTAGCTGAAGCTTTTGGGAAAATTCACTGAACAAAAGCCCCCATCAAATTATTTTTTCCCAAATATAAACATGGTATGTGTGTGAGAGAGAGAGCAGATTGTGTTTGCTAGAAAATCTAGCTAATTGGCCTTCTCAGAGGCTTCCAGATATCCATAGAAGGGATTTGTCTATTGATTGTATACACATTCTAAATCTGGCACTATAAGGGAGCTTATATTGCTAAGATATCCAATATATTCCTGGTTCATGTGCATTACATATTTTATTGGCTACTGTCCCCACCTTTTATGTATTAGGAGAGTGATGGTGAACCTTTTAGGGACCGAGTGCCCAAACTGCAATCCCAAACCCACTTATTTATCACAAAGTGCCAGGGCTGCATCAGCACTGTGGTGCCCTCAGGGGGCGCGGGGGGCATGGTCCACTGGGTGGGCGTGCCTGCAGTGATCACGGCAGACTGGGTGAGCGTGGCTGGTATCTCGCCATCTCTGGGGCATCCTCGGGGGGCCAACGCCGCTTGCTCGCTCACTTCCTGCCCTGTCGCTTCCAAATGCCACGTGCTTGCTACTCTGGCAAACTCTGCTGGGCCAACGGCACATGTGCCCACAGAGAGGGCTCTGAGTGCCACCTCTGGCACACGTGCCATAGGTTCACCACCACTGTATTAGGACATAGGTGGGAAACCTCTGTCCCTCTCCAAAAGCTGCAGTAACAGCAACATTTTTTCTAGTTATTGACCTTGCTCACAGTGTCTTAAAAAACCCCACCGTCTTAAAAAAATTGAAAAGCTTTCCAGTGTCTGTATAAATGAAATGTGCTGTGTATTAAGGTAGCACAGTTCCCAAAGCAACTTTTTAAAAAATCTGCATGTGTGAACAGAGAGAGCTTTTATTAACTTTCCATTTATTTGGAGCCATTCATATAGGGTTGATCATTTAAATGTTTTTTCTGGATAGCAGGCCAAAGAAAATTCATTAGTTTGTTTTTAAAAGTTGATTCACTTTTGTGTCTTAATAACAAATTGCAATTAGATTGGTAAAAAATGAGAAAATGATATAGGCTACAAAATGGACTACCTTGAATTGAATTTGCCCCTAAACCATGGGTCGGCAACCTGCAGCTCCGGAGCCGCATGTGGCTCTTTGAGCCTTCTCCTGTGGCTCCCAGTCCTCCTCCGCCATTTGCAGAGAGAGAGACAGAGACAGAGAGAGGCACTTGCACTTCCCTTCTCTCTCTCTCTCTCTCTCTCTCTCTCTCTCTCTCTCTCTCTCTCTCTCTCTCTCTCTCTCTCTCTGTGTGTGTGTGTGTGTGTGTGTGTGTGTGTGTGTGTGTGTGTGTGTAAAAGAGTGGCCTCATGCTGTTCTCTGACAAGCTGACTAGCTTATTGGGCGGGGCTCCTGCCTTTGCTGCGTCTCCGCAGGAAGCAGCAGAAAGCAGCATCTCTCTCTCTCTCTCTCTCTCTCTCTCTCTCTTACACACACACACACACACTCACACTGAGTGGGGGAAGAGGACTGGCAGACTAAGGGCAGGAGAGAGCCAGCCCAAGAAGAATGTGTGTCAGCTTGTTGGAGAACAGCGTCAGGCCAGCTGGCCAGGTGAGCAGAAGATCGGAGAGAGGGGGGGAGGAAGAGAAAGAGAGAGAGAGAGAGAGGGAGGGAGGGAGGGAGAGAGAGAGAGAGAGAGAGAGAGAGAGAGAGAGAACTCATGCACAGCAGCCTCTATTTTTCATTAAACTCTTCAGTCAAGCCCCCTCCTCCAGCATGCGCGCATGCGCGTGCGAGTTTTGCGGCTCCCAGTGTTTTCTGTGGGAAACGGGTCCAAGTGGCTCTGAGTATTTAAGGTTGCCGAACCCTGCCCTAAACCATCTTAGCAGATCGTGTAATTTTAGTTTAGAAAAACTGTTTAGTTTAATCTGATTTGTAAACTGTCAATTTTTATTTGGTATTTTATTTTAACATTAATATTAATATATGTTGTAAAGTTTGGAATTCTATTTTTATTAATCACATTGAGTACTTCAAATTAAAGAGTCAAATTTAATAGATAAATGACGTTGAAAATATTCTGAATTATGTTCATGGTGCAGTCATTTCATTGTTCCCATGAAATATTTGGGAATAAAAAAGATGATGATAAAAAAATTAAAGTTTATGAAGAAGGTAAATATACTTACTTTGTTTTCATTACAGAATCATCAATGGCATGAATTGCTCGTTAAGCAAAGGAATGACAGTTTTAAATTTAATATAAATTTGTATACATGCCTATAAAAATATAAAAAGAGTACTAGTTCATCAGAAAACCTGGTCTTAAACTATTTAGATTTTAAATGACATAATAAATGCCTTATAGGTGACATCAAGTAATATAAATATGATATAATATGTCCCCAATATTTAGATGGCTGAGCTTTTTATGTTTTTGAATTTGGTATGAGTTAATGGTTTTGAGTCTTCTTTAAAGATTGTTCCACTTGTATTGCAATAATCCCGTTGATTAGCATGATCTAATCAGAACATATGTTACAAAGGGTTAGGATATATGTCTTCCTTCAAGAAGAGGCATATATTTTGTTAGAGAATTTTAATTTCTCTATTGGTGAAAAAATAAATCAGAAGCTCTCACAGTTGACTGCATTTAGCTGATTCAAATAAACTCTTTATATTCATATCAAAATATTTACAATACCATACATTCTTCTTTACAGCAACATAGCACAATGAAGACTTCTTACAGCAGAGACAGACCTGAGACTGAAACTGAAACAAACAAAATCCAGCTCCAACTCAATACCCTTTTGCACAGACTCAGTAGCACTTTCTTCACATTGGCTGACTGAGTTACCACATGACTCTTCCTGCTCATGAATATTCCAACACTCCTCCCTTCATGACAGGAAGAGACATCAGACCTATTGACTTAATACATTCTCCATAGTGAACACTACCCAATGGTTTAGTCATTATGTCTGCCAAATTATCCTCAGAAGAACAATGATGTAAACTAATCAATTTTCCTTTTACAGCTTCCCTGACATTACAATACTTAATGTCTACATGTTTACTTCTGTTCTTCACCCTGTTACCAGTTGCCATTTTTATACAGGCAGCATTGTCTTCAAATACCTTTACAGATTCTTTTACATTAATATTTAAATCTTGCAACAACTGTACATCATTATTTGGCAATACCTTTTTCTTATATACCCATTTACAACCCACAGCTTTGGTTCCCTGTGGCAAAGTCACTGATTTAAATACTTCATGGTCTCCCATGGATTTCATCTCTTTATCCATGGCCTCCTTCCATCTTTCTTGTTCAGCTTTTGGTAATGCCAACACCTCTTTATAACTTCTTGGCTCATACCACACATTGCAAACCTTTACCTTGCTGGCAGAATACC
>NW_015386275.1:47952-69274 GCF_001527695.2 Protobothrops mucrosquamatus | reverse complement strand
GACTCAGGGAATTTAATCCCACATTGTTCTAAGTCCAAAAATAAACTTTGCATTTTATTTAAATGCTGTTCCACAGATTCACCTGGTTGCAAACAGGCCCTGTAAAGTTTTCTTGACAATTGCACTATATTGCATGCAGAAACATTCACGTGCACAGCTCTCAACTTCAGCCAAATTTCCTTTGCAGTCTTTAGATTTGCAACATTTAGAAACTGTTCATCATCTAAATTTAAGATGAGATAAACCATTGCTTGATCATGACTTTTCTGATCAGCAGCTGCAAACACTTGTGGGGTATTTTCTACGATATACCACAGCTCTTTTGCTTTCAGCAAACATTCCATCTTAGCAGTCCATATAATGTAATTCTTTTGGCCTAAACGAGGCACAGAGCTTTCCTTAAATTTCATTGCAGCCATTCTGCTAATTCTGCCTTGTTCTTATACTTTCTAAACATAGGCAATTTCTTCCAGCTTTAAATTACAATGCAGTCCTTAGTAAGCTCTGGGCCCATAACCTGTTAGAGAATTTTAATTTCTCTATTGGTGAAAAAATGAATCAGAAGCTCTCACAGTTGACTGCATTTAGCTGATTCAAATAAACTCTTTATATTCATATCAAAATATTTACAATACCATACATTCTTCTTTACAGCAACATAGCACAATGAAGACTTCTTACAGCAGAGACAGACCTGAGACTGAAACTGAAACAAACAAAATCCAGTTCCAACTCAATACCCTTTTGCACAGACTCAGTAGCACTTTCTTCACATTGGCTGACTGAGTTACCACATGACTCTTCCTGCTCATGAATATTCCAACATATTTCCATCCAAACCAGTACCAGCTCGGAAGACTCCATTTTTAGGACTCCTTTTCATATTATTTTCCTGTATTCTTTTCACATGTGGCCTTACACACTTTACTTCCTCCTTCTGATTTTATGATAAAATTGAGAAGTGTAACTGCATGTAATTTACATACAGATCATATCATAGCCAAGACATGTATGAACTTTATAGATGATAACTAGCATCTTAAATTTGATTTTGGAAGCCCACTAAAAGCCAAAACAGGTGTTGCATGAGGGACTCAAATACACCCAGCAAGCTATATGTCACGATCCAGTTATATTTCCTTTCTATCTATCTCCTCTAATCTAAAACCAATTATTGCTATTTCCTGGGTCCTGCCATACTCCCAAGGGGGAGGGGGGACATGCAGAGGGGTTTTATTAGTTTTACTTCCTCTATTCACTACAAAGTAACCTTTTGTTTATTCGCCTCTACTAACCATTATATGGAACCATTTGACTCTTATCCTATGTCCCTCATAACTTCTCTTCCTTACTGGGAAACTAAAAAAAGGGGGTGTGTGTGAAAAGACACAGACCTCCGGAATCTGGTTTATTTCTCAGTCATCAAGATAAACTCTAAAGAGCTGGTGAATGATAGTGGAGCTGGTTTGATGTTATCTTTCATGGGTTTAACATCTAGAACAGTGGTGGCGAACCTATGGCATTTGGAGCCTTCTCTGTAGGCACACGCACCATCTCCACAGCCCCGCCTCCTCCCACAGCCACCTCCTCACCAGCAGCCCCCCCGGAGGAGAGTCGCCCCCTGGGCATAGCCCATGCAAAGCAGTGCAGCCAAGGACATGGTAGCCGGGCAGCGGGGACAAGACTCTGCCCTTGCACCCCATCGCGCGCAAATGATGCTGTGGGGCATGGGTGAAGGGCGTGGCCGCCATGACGCTGCTGGGCTGCCTGGGTGATCTATGGGGGGCCGTGGAGGTGGTGGGTGGCCCAGTGGGCAGGGCAGAGCAGGGACGGGGGTGAGGGGGCGGTTTTGGGGCACTCGGTCTCTAAAAGGTTTGCTATCACTGACCTAGAGAATTGCCGGCCTGAGTCGGCTGGAAGGAATGTGGAGAGGAGTTTGCTTAGGGACACTTTAAAACAGTGGTGGCGAACCTATGGCACGGGTGCCAGAGGCGGCACTCAGAGCCCTCTCTGCAGGCACATGCGCCGTTGCCCCAGTCCTAGGCCTTCAGCTGGGTTTTATAAAACCTTTTCGCTTTAGGCCTCCGCCGCCATGTACAAAAAAAAAGGTTCAATCAATCAGTCAATTTCAACTCCTCACGGAAAAAAAAAGATCTTGCAAAGTTGGAATTGATTGATTGAACTTTTTAGTCCCACCCAGTCTGCTGTTACCACTGCAGCCACGCCCATCCAATAGGCCACACCCACCCGGCACCCGACGATGCATAAGTGGGTTTTGGGTTGCAGTTTGGGCACTCAGTCTCTAAAAGGTTTGCCATCACTGCTTTAAAACATCGATGTATAAGGGAATCCCTCAGATCCTGTCTATTATGCCTACTATCAATTTCTTTTAATAAAAGTTCCTGTTGGAAGAGACTGTTTCCAAGAGTTCTGCTTTCTTAAGATGTGGATTATATCAGATTTTAAATACATGATAGTATTTGAATAGAAAGTTTCACAGAGCTCACGTATAACTGTTGTGTACATAAATACTTTTCTTTTTGGCATTGGCAAGATTTATTTTGCTTAATTAATTCAGATAAACAGATAGCAATTTTCTAATTCTATACATCCTGTAATAGTATTAGATTACTTTTGATTTTGAAAAGACCATCTTTTCCCAATCATATCTACCTGACCCACCATGGCAGAAAGGCAGAGAATGTTACAGGTTCTTAGCCCCTAAAGAGGCTGTGAGGAATAAAATAAATTCCACTTTAGCAAGGTTAAATATGGCTGCGCTTTGGCTATATGATTATACCTTAAAATACTGGCTCTAAATAGTTTTTATAAAATATAAGATAATCTATATTATGAAAAATTATACATTTCTTGTATACCTCACAAGGTCCATTTAGTGGGACCAAGAAGAAGGACCTTCTCTGTAGTAGCTCTCTCCCTGTGGACCATCATCCCTGCAGAGATAAGATTGGCCCTCGCTTTGACACTCTTTCACAAGCCTCTCAAGGCATGGTTCTGCCAGTGAGCATGGAGACCCCAAAGTGATAGGGAGCCCATCATGTAGTTGATCTGATTGTTGTTGCCAGAGGGGTGGGGATATATTGGTTTTGTTCTTTGTAAATCACCCAGGATCATCAAGAGTAAATTTGGCAGCCATATAAATTTTCTAAATAAATAAATACATTTTCTAGTTTGAAAGTTGTGCTTATCTTTCTTTATTACTAGATGGCGATGACTCCAAAAAAACAACAGCACCACCTCCTCAGCCTAAACCTGGAAGTCATGGCAACAGTGGGGGTAAGCTTGTTCAAAAAGTACATCTTTAGTGCCTAGTCATAGAATCATAGGGTTGAAAGGGACCTTGGAAGTCAAACCCCCTGCTCATGGCAAGAGTCTTATATCATCCCAGTTGAATGGTTGTCCAGTCTATTCTTGAAATCCTGTAGTAATGGAGCACCCACAACCACAGGAGGCAAACTGTTCCATTGATTAATTGTTCTTACTGTCAGAAAATTTTTCTTCTAGGTTCCTTCCTTCCTTCTTTCTTTTCTTTTCTTTTCTTTTCTTTTCTTTTCTTTTTTTTCTTGTCCTGCTCTCTGGTGTCCTAGAGAATAAGTCAATTCCCTCTTTGTGACAGCCCCTCAAGTCCTGGAAGAATCATATCGCCTTGATCCTTCTTTTCCATAGAGTAGACATACCTAGATCCCTGAACCATTTGTCATACAATTTAGCCTTCAGATCCTTTATCATTTTTGTTGTTCTTCTCTGCACATTTTCCAGGGTCTCAACATCTTGTTTGTATTGTGGGGATCAGATAGCATTCTCTTTGTACCTCAAAGAAGAGCTTTTGTTCTGTCTAAGTGAGGATTTCAATTTCAATATAAGATGCCTTAGGTGGTAACTATTAGACGATGTTCTTCTAATCACCACCCATTAAAATTTACCTTCCTAGGTACTAGTTTTGTACAGTATAACTGAGAAAAACAACTAATTTAAGAACTAGTCCAGAATGGTGAGCAGCGGGTGGGATTAGAAAACCTCCAGGATCTCTTGCAACTCTAGTTGAGAATGGTCACCTTTTATAACTTGGAGGGAGATATCTTCCACGATAGCCCACAAGTACTTCTTGCTTGTGCTCTATCCCTTGGAAAACTTTCTTACCTTTCTGCCTGCCATCTCCACCCTAATCAGTTTAGACAGCATGATACATATGTACTTGTGTTCAACTCCTATATGTGCTATAAGAGCATGGTCCCTTTCCACTTCGGCTCTTTTCTCTTTTAGCACTTTAGTTTATGGTATGTTTGATGTTTTATGCTAGTGTCCATAAATAAAAGTGAATACGCTTTGGTTTTCAAAAGAGATGCTTAATATGTGTTCCCACATGTTCTGAAATACCAATCAATCAATCAATCAATCAATCAATCAATCAATCAGAATAGAGCTGAAAGGGACCTTGGAGGTCTTCTAGTCCAATCCCCTGTTCAAGCAGGAGACCCTATCCCATTTCAGATAGGTGGCTGTCTAGTCTTTTCTTAAAAACCTCTAGTGATGAAGCACCTACAACTTCTGAAGGCAAGCTGTTCCAATGGTTAATTGTACTCACCGTCTGGAAGTTTCTCCTTAATTCCAGGTTGCTTCTCTCCTTGATTAGTTTCCATCCATTGTTTCTGTCTTCCCTTTTGGTGCTTTAAAAAATAAGTTGACCCCCTCTTTTTTGTGGCGGCCCCTATATTCCAGTATAGCAGTATGCTGGAATACTGCTATCATGTCACCCCTAATCCTTCTTTTCTCCAGCATGACAATGGAGAATCCACAGATGGGTTGATCTTGTCTTCCTGCCCTAGAGACTAAGTCAATCAACCTTTGCCACGCCTCTCTCCTTAGGCTAGGAATCCCCAGTCACGACTTAGTCTTCGCTCAAGAGAGACATGGCAAAGCTTGGCTCTTAGTCTCAGGCAGAAGCAGTGATCAGGTTGTATTGTTCTTGCTTTTTGTTTCTCCCCCATTCCCTTCGCTGGGCTGTTAGCAGCACAGCGCTAAACCGTCCAGTTCTTCAAAGGACTTTGAAGGCTTCAAACAGAAGCCTCAAGCCTCGTCTGTTTCGGCGGCCAGTTCATTGCGGGGGCCATTTTGGGCACCATGTGTGACGCTTGCTATACTCGTCCCATTTCTTTTTCTGCACTCGGTTTGGGAGCAGATTGGAGCACACCGGTTATTCACTGTTTGCTGCGCTCATTTCAGAGCGGTTTGGAGCTGTTTCAATTACTTATTGTTACAGGCTTCAGTTGAAGCCCCAAGTCCCCCTTTCGCTTTCGGCAGGCAGCGGTCGCCATTTTGGGCGCTGCATGGGCGGTTTCAGCTGGGGGAAGAAGCCCTTATTTTCCTAACAGGCTTCAGTCAGCTTCAAGGGGACGAATCTAGAATTACCCGTTTGGAGTGGAATTGGCATTAGGTTCCCCGGCGAGTGAAGCAACGGCCATATAAATCCGGCCACAACATACAGGCCCGAGATCAGAGCACAGCCTTAGTGGCGGCCATTTTGAAAGCCGCAAAGTGCGCTGAAACACAACAAAAGCAAAGAATCATTGTGCATTTACATTCTTCGGCGAATTACTGCATTAAGTGACTGATTCCATCTACCAAAGTCGACTTGGACTTTAAAACAGTCTATCCTCTTCCTTCATTCGGGGCAATTCAGCCTCAGGGCGCTAGGCCTACAAACAGAGGCGAGCAGATGTAAAGCCGCCATCTTGGCCTCGCACAAGGCCTCAATCTAGTGTTGACTATCTTCATATTCTGACTGTGCAAAGTGTGCTGGCCATACCATTGAATTGGTCTTGCCGCCACCAACTGTTACTAGTGTGCTGGCCATTACCATTAAGTTGGTCTTGCCGCCACTAAGGGGACTACATGTGGACTGGCCGTTACCATTGAGTTGGTCTTACCGCCACAGTAGAACTGACCAGAGCACTGGCTGTGCCTTTACTGGCCCTGCTGCCATCAGAAGCATTGCATGTGTGCTGGCTGTACCATTAAGTTGGTCTTGCAGCCACTATTAACCTTGAGTACACTGGCTGTCCCATTAACTGTCTCACTGTTTCTGAGCCAGGGTTCGTCTAATCCAGTGGTGGCGAACCTATGGCACGGGTGCCAGAGGCGGCACTCAGAGCCCTCTCTGTGGGCACACACGCCGTCGCCCCATTCCTAGGCCTTCAGCTGGGTTTTATAAAACCTTTTTGCTTTAGGCCTCAGCCGCCGTGTGCAAAAAAAAAAGGTTCAATCAATCAATCAATTTCAACTTCTCGCGGGAAAAAAAATCTTGCAAAGTTGGAATTGATTGATTGAACTTTTTAGTCCCACCCAGTCTGCCGTTACCACCTCAGCCATGCCCAGCCAATGGGCACGCCCAGCCAATGGGCCACACCCAGCCAATGGGCTACACCCACCCGGCACCCGACGATGCATAAGTGGTTTTGGGTTGCAGTTTGGGCACTCGGTCTCTAAAAGGTTCGCCATTACTGGCCTAATCTATACTTCCACTTTTGGTTTTTCCTGACTAGGTGTAAAACCTTGTTTTTCTTCACATTAAATTTCATGTTATTGGATAGGGTCCATTGTTCAAGTCTGACAAGAACTTTTTGGATCCTGAGCTTGTACTCTGGGGTGTTGGCTAGTCCTGCCAGCTTAGTGTCATCTGCAAATTTGATGAGTTCCCCTTTTATTCCTTCATCTAAGTCATTTATGAAGATATTGAAGAGTACCAGACCTAAGATGGAAACTTGTGGTATGCCACTGCTTCCTTCCTTCCATGTAGATGTAGTACCATTAAGGACTACTCGTTGAGTAAAGTTTGTCACCTAGTTACAAATCCATTTGGTGGTGATGCTTTCTATCCCACATTTTTCTATTTTACCAAGATATAGGTTGGGGTCTACTGTGTCAAATGCCTTGCTAAAGTCTAAGTATATTATGTCCACAGCATTTCGCTGATCTACTAATTTAGTCATTCCATCAAAGAATGAAATAAGATTGGTTTGGTATGATCTGGCTACTACAGTATTTCCCCAAAAATAAGGCCTACACCAACAATAAGCCCTAGCTTGATTTTTTGGGGTGGGCCTAATACAGTGATGGCGAACCTTTTAGAAACCGAGTGCCCAAACTGCAACCCAAAACCCACTTATGTATCGCTGGGTGCCGAGTGAGTGTGACCCACTGGGTGGGCGTGGCCACGGTACTCATGGAAGTGTGGATGGGCATGGCCCACTGGATGGGCATAGCTCACTGAATGGGCGTGGCTACAGTAGTCATGGCAGTGTGGGTGGGCGTGGCCACCTTGATGTTGCTCTTGAGGGATGCCTGTGGGGGCCGGGCAGGGTTGGTGGAGATCCAGGGGGTCTCTGGCAGATGGGGCAGTGGGCAGGAGACTCGTCATCTTGTTTTGGCAATGAGCCAATCAGATCACAATAGGATTCAGTTATTGATGTCATGTATTGAAGCTGAGAGGAGGACATTTGTCAGTGTGTTATGTGATCGCTATCAAGTTGGTTTGGGTTTTTTGTATTCTTTCATTTAGTGAGCTTGTAAAACGTAATAAAATTAAAGTCATGGTGCAAAGAGTTGACTGGTTGCCCAGAAAGCGATGTAAAATAGTTGTTATGGTTCCGGCTAATGAAACACTTCAAAGAACTTCCAGGCATTGATTTTCCTAAAAGTAATTTATTGTTACAAAATGTCGGCACAGGCATAACGAAGATATGCTAATATCTAAATTCTCTTCCTCTGAGCAATTAAATTATCAGCATGTTCCCTCCCTAAATTAGCTGTCATATATCACGTTATCCAATTAGTGTGAAGGTCAAAGGTTTCCTTCCTCTCTCTTTCCCAGGCTTTTCCCTCCACCCTCTTCTGCTCTGCATTAACTCTAAAAATACCAGACAGTTCTGCATATTGTCAAAGCAAGAATATACAGTATTTGCAGCGTTGACAATAGTATTATTAAGTGAACAAGGCTACAGTTATAAAGAAATTAGAAGAAAAATTGGTGGCATTTCTACTGTATACTTTTCCCAAAAGGTTTCACAATTTTGGCCACTACTGTATGAGGGGGGAATTAAACAACGAAAGCACAGTGTCTTGGATTTTACAGGTTGTTGGAAAAGTACTCGTTCATTTTACCAGATGCAGAAGATAACAGAAATCTGAAGCAGAATGCCTGTACTAGCAGATGCAACTGATATAAAATCTGGACGAAGAATGGTCAATAAAGCATTCTTGATTGCTTATTTTATCTTTCCTAATAAGCTGTAACCAACTTCCTCACTTAACTTTGCAAAACTTGTGGGTCCCACACCATTCTACATACTTGCAAGAAAGCAGCTGCAATCCGAGTACTCTTACTCAGGGCTTTTCCAGTCGCCTCGCAAGGTATCAAAAACTTGATGACACCCCCCTCCCAAAAAAGGAAAAAAGTGATAAAGTACAGTAGTCCTCAACTTACAACAGTTAACTTAGTGACTGTTCGAAGTTACAAAGGCACTGAATAAAGTGGCTTATGACTATTTTTCACTTATAACCATTGCAGCATCCCCAGGGTCATGTGCCTCCCTCCCTCCCTCCCTCCCTCCCTCTTTCTTTCCTTCCTTCCTTCCTTCCTTCCTTCCTTCCTTCCTCTCTCGCCCTTTCTCCAAAGTGCAAACACACGCGTCCTCCTCCCCCAGCGAGCTTCTGCAAAGCGCAAGTGGATGCAATGTCCCACCTTTTTCCTCCAAACTGCAAACACGCACGTCCTCCTCCCCCTGCCTCCTGCGCCGCCGCTGCTGCCCATGAGGCTTGGCAGACAACTTCTCCCCAGCCCCTGGACAAGGTAAAAGGGGCCAGATCCCAATCTCCCCCACCCAACCCTCCTCTCGCTGGCTGGCTGGCTGGCTCCTGGCCATTCTCCCGCTTCCCTGACCCAACCCTCGCAGAGCCCCGACCCAGTTCCTTACCTTCACCTGGCTTGTTCCGCAGCCTCATGGCAGCGGCACTGGGCAGGAGGCAGCAAACTGGCCACGGGGCAGACAGGGTTTTTGCTTTCCCAAAAGGCTGCCAACTCCTGGCTGGCAACCTGCCCGGCAGCCCTGCCCTGTCAGCACCTTGGGACTGGAGGCGGAGAGGCCATGCCAGGGGTCTGGCCATCGCTACCCAGGCCTCGCTCTGCATGGAGGATGGAGCCACATCGGAGGCTTCCTGACCGAGGCTGCAGAGGGGCATCCAGCAGGGCAGGGCAACCACCCAAGCTCGGAACCCCCGGACGGCCACCGGGTGGCGGCAAGGAGACGGCCCTGCTTCCCCTCGTCGCTGCTGGCCATCCGGGCTTTGCGGCCCAGCGCCCCCCTCCTGGCTGCCCTGCCCTGTTGGGTGCGCCTCTGCAGCCTCGGTCAGGAAGCCTCCGATGGGGCTCCATCCTCCATTTTTACCCATAATTAAACCTATATTTAATCTTTAAATGTTCCATTTAATAAATCCAATCATCTAATCTTTTAACTCTATTCAAAACATTTTTTCCTTTTTAGTTATCCATTGGAATTTTCTTAAAATCAATTACATTTAAATATCTAAAACATTTCCTTTATATTGATCACCCCAAACATTTTTATATTTCTCATATAAAAAAAAATAAAAAAATACTGTCTTAATTGGAGGGTTCATCCCTCTTAAACTAAAATCTTTCTATTTCTTCAACCATATTCAAACAAGTGTTTTAAAAGTGTTTTTAAATATTCCCTCTGATACACTCCATCATCTAATTCCTCAATTCTCACTTTAGCCCTCTTCTATTGCCAAGCATCTTTCCCAATCAATATATTCTGTTGAATCAAAGTCTTTCCATAATCTTGTAAATGTTGTTGTGGATATAGTAGCCAAATCAAACACCATGTCTTTGTAAAAAGATTTTGCCCCTTCATAGTCATTGAAGATTTCTCTCATCATTCCTTGTCTCCCCATTTCTTGTAGTACTCCCAACAGCTCAGCAATCCATTTTGTCAAATCTTTTTCCTTATCCTCAAATTTACTTTGTGGTCTTAGAGTACAAGTTATCTTTTCCATGTTCAATGTTTCTTGTAAGTCCTTCTCCACTTGAATCTCCACTAGTTTATATTCAGTTGTCTGCTTTACATGATCTCTCTCTCTCTTTTTGTTTTCTGATCATTTAATTGTTGTGACGTTAAATTGAGAATGCATTCATTTAAATTTTCAAATTCATTTTTAATTTTCTCATGGTTTGAAATTAATATCATTTGCATTTGTTGTAACAGAACATATATTTCCTCCTAGTAAGTATTTATTTTTTCTTGATATGTTCTTTCTGCAGATCTCTGATGCTCCATAATGACCAAAAATCCTTTCTCTGCCAATCACTTTAAAGTCACAAATTAAAAAATATTTATAATCCAGGAAGGTCAATTTTTTCTAAGTTTTATAGTTCTCACTTTGTAGATAGTCCACAATGTTTTCTTTTCTTTCGTTACAGCTGCTCTTTATTTAATCAAAGCCCTGAAGGTCACAACAGGCTTTTCTTTCTGAGCTGTATATTTAGGGCAGTATTTTCATCCACAACTAGATGTCAACACCAGTCTATCTTTCAATTTTCTGTATTTTTTCCCCTGTAAACTTAATTCGCCGCTTCCGTTTAGAGGAGGGTGGAGCAAAGACACACACCCCCTCATTTTTGGAGGATTTTTACTTCTGGTTTTTTTTCTTTTTTTCCAGGAAATAAGTCAGGTAGAAAAGAGAGAATCAATATTCTTACCCAGTTTGCTCACACTGTTTAAAATCATGCTTAGTTTAGTGCTTTTTGGCTTTGGCTGCATGTAGTTTGGGCTAGACTCACGAATGACGCTAGCCTTCTGTTGGTTTTTGGAGAGCTTTCCCCGGATGTCCAGATCGACCACCGTCTCCCCAGGACCGGAGGGGCTTCCCTCCTTCCTTGCCACCTCTCTGGGGTGGTTTTGGGCCCATTTAGGGTCCCCAAACAGAGAGAAATCAGCCATAGGGCGCAGATCTTCACAATCCCTCAGCTGTGGTGCTAGCTGCACAGAACCAGAAGCCAATACCACCTCCTCTTTTCTTAGGTCTGTTTCTTTTTAATAGTTTGTATCCTTCCATCAGTACATTCCAGTCATGAGTTTCATCCCACCAAGTTTCAATAATGGCAATTATATCATATCTGCCTTCATGTACTAATGCTTCAAGTTCACTCTGTTTGTTCCCTAAATTCTGAGTGTTAGTGTAGCATTTCAAAGGATTTGCACAATCCACATGCAAAATAATATTTTGTTTTCTTGACACCTATGTATTCATAATTATGAATACATTATTAATTCAGAAACATTTTTAGTATTTAGATAGATTTAAAATTTAAAATCTATCTAAGCAACAAAACATATGAGTTTGAGATATAGTTAAGATTCTTAATGGAAATTATGTAAAACTGCACTATGTAAATTGGTGTGTGTGCGTATGTGTGTATGTATACGTATATATATTTATTTTTGCTGACAAAAAGAAATCTGAATTTGTAATGTATCGCAGTAGCAACTTGAGCCTGCTTAATGCCCCTAGTATGGGGGGCGGCAAGGCAAAAGTGATTATAAAAATAGAACTGCAGTATAGCAGTCAAAAAATACCAAGGTGCAATCAATCAGACCGGTCTGTCTGAGACACTTTCTGTATTTATATATATATATAAATTGCTTTTACTCCTTTTGTTTTTATTAAAGGATTTGAAGATTCAGATTTATTAGATGGTAACTTGCCACCTGAGAATCCACAATCAGGTATGTTTTAAGTATTCACTCTATTTAAAATGGGAAAATATGAAAATATTGTAACGTGTGTTCATAAAAATATATTACCCAGGATTTCAGTTATTAACTTAAGATTTGATTCGCATTCAGTCCATTCATTATATTATGTTTATTTGTTTATTGGAACAAAATTAAAGCCACAGGAACCTTGGGAGGAAGTGATCATGCAGTATTGGAATTCAACATTATGGAAGCACAAGCAATAGAACACAGTCAAACTAGAGTCTTGGACTTTAAGAGAGCTAATTTCAATAAACTTAGAGAGGGCTTGGGAATGATTCCATGGATGAGAATCCTCAAGGGGAAAAGAACTCAAGAAGCTTGGGAAATGTTGAAAAGTGAGATAATAAAAGCCCAATCTAGCACAATACCAACAAAGAGGAAAAATAACAGCTCTCAAAAGAAACCAGCATGGCTGCAGAAAGAACTCTCTGATAAATTGAAAGATAAAAAGGACAAGTATAGAAAATGGAAAGAGGGGCACATAACTAAGTCAGAATATCAGCAAATAGCCCGAGCCTGCAAAGATGAAGTGAGGAAAGCTAAGGCTCAAAATGAACTAAGGCTTGCGACCAAAGTCAAAAATAACAAAAAAAGCTTCTTTCAACATGTAAAAAACAAGAAAAAAGTGAAGGAAATTATTGGCTCATTAGTGGGTGAAAATGGCAAGAAGGTGCCAAGCAACACGGAGAAAGCAGAACTATTTAACTCGTTTTTTGCATCTGTCTTTATACAAAGGGAAAAAACAGACCAACCTATCAAAAATAGTGCCATAAAAAACAGAATAGAAACACAAGTTAAGATAGGCAAGAAAATGGTAAGTGAGCACCTGTCCTGCCTAGACGAGTTCAGATCATCAGGACCATATGGATTACACCCCAAGGTTCTCAAGGAACTGGCAGATGTGATTTCAGAACCACTGAACTATATTTTTCAAAGATCCTGGAGCACTGGGGAACTACCAGAGGACTGGAAAAGAGCTGATGTAGTTCCCATCTTCAAAAAAGGGGAAAAAATGGATCCAGGAAATTACAGACCTATCAGCCTGACCTCAATACCTGGGAAGATTCTGGAAAAGATAATCAAACAATGAATCAGCGAACACCTAGAGGCAAACAAAGTCATTACTAAAAGCCAACATGGGTTTGTCAAAAACAGATCATGCCAGACAAATCTTATTGCATTCTTTGACCAAGTGACAAAATTAGTGGATCAGAGGACTGCTGTGGATATAATTTACTTGGACTTCCGTAAGGCATTTGATAAAGTAGATCACAACCTACTACTTTGATAAGATAGAAAAATGTGGGTTAGACAGCATCACCACCAGATGGATTCGTAGCTGGCTGACCGGCCGTACTCAGCGTGTGGTCCTCAATGGAACCGCATCTACAAGGAGGGAAGTATGTAGTGGGGTGCCCGAGGGCTCTGTTCTGGGCCCAGTGCTCTTCAACATCTTCATCAACGATTTGGACAAGGGGATAGATGGGGAACTCATCAAATTTGCAGACGACACCAAGCTGGCAGGAATAGCCAACACTCCAGAAGGCAGGCTTAAGATACAGGAGGATCTGGACAGACTTTAACACTGGGCGCTATCTAACAAAATGAAATTCAATGGTGAAAAAAGTAAGGTTCTACATTTAGGCAAGAAAAACCAAATGTACAGGTATAGTATAGGGGGTACCTTGCTCAATAGTAGTAACTGTGAGAGGGATCTCTGAGTCCTAGTGGACAATCACTTAAATATGAACCAGCAGTGTGCTGCAGCTGCCAAAAAAGCCAACACAGTGCTAGGCTGCATTAACAGAGGAATAGAATCAAGATCATGTGAAATGTTAATACCACATTACAATGCCTTGGAATACTGCATCCAGTTTTGGTCACCACAATGTAAAAAAGATGTTGAGACTCTAGAAAGAGTACAGAGAAGAACAACAAAGATGATTAGGGGACTGGGGACATATAAGGAACGGTTGCTGGAATTGGGTATGTCTAGTTTAATGAAGAGAAGGACGAGGGGGGACATGATAGCAGTCTTTCAATATCTCAGGGACTGCCACAAAGAAGAGGGAGTCAAGCTATTTTCCAAAGCGCTTGAAGGCAGGACAAGAAGCAACGGATGGAAACTGATCAAGGAGAGAAGCAACCTAGAACTAAGGAGAAACTTCCTGACAGTTAGAACAATTAACCAGTGGAACAACCTGCCTCCAGAAGTGGTGAATGCTCCAACACTGGAAGTTTTTAAGAAGAGACTGGACAGCCATTTGTCCGAAATGGAATAGGGTTTCCTGCCTGAGCAGGGAGTTGGGCTAGATGACCTCCAAGGTCCCTTCCAACTTCATCATCATCATCATCATCATCATCATCATCATCATTATTATTATTATTATATCTTTTATTCATTAAACATGAACCTCAGTCAACTGAACATTCAAATTGGCTGGCGCTGGTGGTTGACACGGGTTGCTACTAGCATCCTAGTTGTCAACCAGGTATCTCCTTAAAATATAAGATGTTCCGAGTAGCGCAGTTTTTTGTAACATTGCTGGAGTTATTGCAGGAAGCTGCAGTTTCTTGATGTATTTTGCAAAGTTTTTGGACATAGTTCCCAGTGCCCCAATGACAATGGGTACCACTGTTACACTTTTCATCTATAATCGTGCAGTTTCGATGGCCAGGTCGCAATATTTTGTAATTTTTTCCAGTTCTTTTTCTTCGACTCTGGCATCTCCTGATACAGTGATATCAATCAGCTGTACGCTTCGGTTCTCTACAACTGTGATATCCGGGATATTGTGTTCCAAATTATTATTATTATTATTATTATTATTATTATTATTATTATTATTATTATTATTATTATTATTATTATTATTATTATTATTGCCTCTTGTGTGTGTGCTCCAGTGTACAAATTTTAGTTTGATTCCGCCTTAGGTAAAATATTTTTTTTAATACTCATCTTTTCCAAAATCTAAAGTAGTATATAAATAAAATAAAAATAAATAAACATTTCATGTTGGATAATATTTACTAAGAATGCTGAAAAAGTGTCGTTAAATCAGACAATCGGTCTTTATATTCATATTTTTTTCTAAAAAATTTTTTTTTTCTAGAAATATGGTCAAATGCAGCCATTACAGTGCAGTCTTTATACAATATTGTTTTAAAGTCCCATTGAGCTTCATAGGATTTGCTCACAGATAAATGAATACAAAAATATAGGCTGACAGAACTGTTGCTGCAAAGGAGCACTCACTGCAGTCCCTATACTAACATGCGTGTGATACGTTGCTTGGGTCTGATAATATGTTGAATTGCTTACTATAATGTTTCTTTATAACTTCAATGCTTCTCCTATTTTTAATAGCATGATTTTTTTCTAAAAAAGATTGGAGTTGCTTTTATAAAACATATAAGCAGAGCAATGTTTTACAGGTCATCCTAATTTAGCAACCACAATTGGGACCAGTAACTTGGTTGTAAGTGAAATGGTTGCTAAATGAAACTGCCACAATGTTTATATGCTTACTTCAGCTTTCCTTTGCTTTATAAACTTCAAATGCAAGGACTGGTCACAAAGTTACTTTTTCCTTATTGTTGTAACTATAAATAGTTTCTGTACAAGCAAAACAGGTAGACCACTAAACTAGGTCTACTTGTATTGCTACTTTGTAGGACCAGCTCCTGATTTCATGTGTAGGTTTGCGTGTACAACTAATAAAAACTTATTATTTAATTCTCAATTATATCTATGAGCATAATTTGAGTGTTTTGGTCATAATGAGACTGTTGCTTCTCATATTATTATACACATTTTTAAAATCTAGGCTGTGCTTCTAACCCTTCCTCAGGTATGTAGGCTGTTATCAGCATATGTTTCTTTTCTTACACTAAACTCTTCTTCAAAACTGGTGCATCAGATATTTCTTACTGCATTAATTTTCTTAATGTATTCATTTGTTTTGGATAATATTTACATGTGTTAACAATTCAGTAAAATCTTGCTCCTTCATTTAAAATGAAGAAGGTCAATTTAAACTTGTTTACATAAAGCCATCATGTTTTTTGATACTGTAAGGGCAGTCCTTAATATTTTATAGGTAGCTACAGAACAAGAATATTTTAATTCATATAAGCTTAACTTATTATTCATTTTTATAACCTATTTAATAATGTTAATTAAAAATAATAATATATTGTATGTTTAATAAGACATTGGTTGTCAAGCAGCCACAATAAGACACATAGACTATTTAATTGTAGCTCACAAACATGCTATATCAGGCATAAAGGAAATTTAAAAAAAAAGAATTGACGGGATATATGGCTATTATGACTTATTAAATCATTTTTGATTATATCAACTCTACTAGAATATTTTTTATCATAAATAAAAGTAGTTGGTGCAAAACACAGATGAAATAAGAATATAACTTCAAACTGAAACTAGACAGTGAGAGTGCTTTTTCCTATATATTTGAAGCAATGGTCTTCCTTCAGAGCAAACATACGTAGTTAATTTAGTGCCTTATTTTGCCATATTAATTTGATTTGACTGTGGGTGATCCATCAGAGGTAATTCGGTTGAGAATTAAATATATTAGTTTACTTGCACAACTGGAAATATTATTTCTGCTATTTTAGTGTATATAGTATTTTTGCTATTTAGTGGCATGCCATTTGCCTCTAAAACTCAAATTCAAGCTAAGCTGTCAAGCACATTTTAATCTAAATTCCTGCCCTTAGAAGGGGAGTTAAGTTCATTGACTTAAGCAGTCATTTTCTACAATTTTGTGATGGAGAATTCATGTAAGAAATTTAAAAGTTTTAACTTTAAAAGTAGCTTATAACCAAACATATTGGAACATATCTGAGTAATTGCAATAATGAGGAACACTTCAGCAAAAAATACCATACTCTTTACAAGCAATATACATTAAGGCTTAAGGTTTGGTTTTAAGCAGGGAGACGTAGAACATACTGATTTAAACTGTTTCAAATATGAAACATCCCATTTGAACTGAAATGTTTGGAAGAACTCCTGATTTCAAACATGCATCAATATTATTTCATAAAAAATCCTGGCTTCTACTTTACTTTTTACCAAAAGGTAGCCCATTTTCTGTCTTGCACAGCATGACTTTATGATATGTAACAAACCTTCTTTAATCAAACTATTCTTTTAGGTGGGGACGATTCTGGCTCCGCTGGAGCTAAAACAGGTAAGCTTTTTTTAATCCCTTGTTATAGCTTCTATAACTTTTCCCACATTTTGAATGGTCCTTGGAAGATAAAGTTAGATTTCTAATTGGGAGAAATTCTTTTAAGTCTGATCCCTTATCTGAAAACTGGAGTCATCATCCATATCTTCAAGAAAACATTCTACGATCACATGGAATTCATAGCTAACCATCTCGTTTCTACTTCAAGGACAACAAGATATAAGAAATTTGCCAAATAAATTAGCTTTGAACTTAGACTATTGAAGCATGATCTTCTACTACGTGCTTTATATTCATACCCATTTACAGCCGAAAAAGTGTAGAGGGGGCTGCAGGATTTGATGATATGTTCCAAGAAGTACTAAAGAACAGTGGACCAGCTACTAAATGTAGGCTTGCTTCCTTTTTTAGTTCCATACTATACTCAGGATGGCTTCCTCCTATATTCAAGAAGACCAAAATTAGTGCAGTTTTGAAACCAGGGAAGAATCCAAATTTTCCCCAAAATTACAGCCAATTGCTCTTCTCTGTGTTACCTATAAACTTTTAGAAAGACTTGTGTTAAACAGAATAGCCCTAGGAGTAGAATCTGTAATCCAAGTAGAACTGTAAGGACCTCCCCCAGCAGTCCCCTTCAGGAAAGCATGACTCTTGACTCCATGTAGTTAATCAAAAGAACTTTTACTGAGAGGTAGTGGTTTCAGTAGAACCAAGTGGAATCTAACATTCCTGCGCAAAGCAACAAGCTACTCTTCCCACAATGAAACCCAGCTCCCCTGGCCAGTCCACTGGCAGTCAATAGAGTGCCACAAGGTTGTTTTGAGAACGTCAAAGCCCAGGATAAATAGCGGTTCATCTTTGCGGCATAGCAACCTTGGTAGCAGGCTGAAACCAGTTGGGAAGGAGTCTATCCCGTCTCTGAAGGCGATCCTCCTCCCTATTTTCCAAGCAAGTACAGTGTTACAGCAAAAGTGAAAGTATGCAAAGAATGCCTCCCCAAAGTGGGCCTCCTCCACCAGAATGGCAGGACACCTGTAAAAGGGGACCTGACATGCTGTCCCCTCAAAAGAGGGATCACATCTATAAAAAAGAAGGGAGAGAAGAAAAAGAAAAGATTAAAACAATCACTCTGGTTTATCAAGATATTGATTATGAAAACATTTCACTGATCTAGGGACCCTAACATGCTTGGAATCCACCCACTTGTTTTGGCCAGCAGGAAAATCCTGCCATGCTACTAAATACTGAAGATTCCCCCTTTGTCTTCGTGAATCCAATATTTCCTTCACCTCAAAATGTTGCCCCTCCATCATAACAGGTTGTTGGTCTAAAAGGCGAGGAAACTTCAGGCTTCAACAAACAACAATAAAAAACAGGATGAACTTGTCAAAGTGACTTTGGCAATTCTAACTCTATAGTCACATGGTTAATAAGGCGCTTTATGGGGAAAGGGCCCACATATTTAGGTCCTAGTTTTTTAGAGGGTTGAAGCGATTTCAAATAACAAGTGGACAAGTAAACACTCTCTCCCACTTTAAAAGGTTTTGGCTCAATTCATTTTTTATTAGCTTGTGCTTTATAAGCATCGCAGGCTTCCGCCAGCACTTCACTCACAATGGGCCAGGTGTTGTGCAACCGAGAGACCCATTCTTTCAAGGATGGCACCCCTGGGTCACCAGTAGAAAGCTCAGGCATAGGCTTGAAGTCTTGACCAGTAGCCACTCAGAAAGGGGTAAAACCAGTGTTACTGTGTATAGAGTTATTATACGCCACCTCTGCAAATGGCAAAAGTTCTATCCAATTGTCTTGTTGATAATTGATAAAACATCTAAAGTATTGTTCAAATACTGAGTTCATTAGTTCACAACCCCTATTCGTTTGAGGGTGGTAACTAGAACTGAGCCTCCAAGTCCAAAAAGGCTCTCCAAAATTTGGAGGTGAAATGTACTCTTCTATTGGAGATAATACATTGAGGTGCTCTATGTAGCTGATAAATGTGATGCAAAAATAGCTTTGCAATGCTTCATGCTGAAGAGATCTTTTAGCAAGGAATAAAGTGCACTTGCTTAGAAAATAAGGCAGTTATCACCCAGATTACAGTATTTCACGCGCTTTTGGGAAATTCAACAATAAAGTCCATAGAGATCTCTCTCCAGGGTGCTGATGGCTCACCAGCAGTTTGAAGCCGTCCAGGGGTTTTCGCTGACGCACATACTGGACAACTAGCAACAAAACCTTCAATGTCCTTTTTAAGGGATGGCCACCAAAATTGTCTCTTGACTAGGTGCAGCATCTTTACGAATCCAAAATGACCCGCTGTCTTTGAGTCGTGGCAGGTTCTTAACACCAGGAGTTTCTGGCTTTTTGGAACAAAGTTTTGCTCCCACCCAGGCTAGTCTGTCTCAAATTGAGCAAATGTTGCTGTGTGTTTGAAACTACTTGTCATCCTTTCGGGCTGCTCTTAAGGCAGACATCACATCTTTTGGTACTTGAGCCCTGATAATCACTTGGGTTGCCAATTGATGGGATGGAAGTACCAACTGGATTATTTTGAGTTTGGAGCAAATTGTATTGCTGCATCTGTGACACCGTGTCTGCCAAGAAACTCTTCTTCTCCCAGGGGAAATAGCGCAGGGTGAATTTAAAATGGTTAAAATATTGTATCCACTGGGCTTGCTTAGGAAAGAGCTTGAGAGGGGTTTTCAGTGATTCTAAAGTTTTGTGATCAGTCCATACTTCGAAAGAAATGTCTCCATGTGAGAGTGCCCATCTCACAACATAGGCCTCTTTCTTCCACACCGCCCATCGTTGTTCCATTTCTTGAAAGGTTTTTTGGAGGTGTAGGTACAGGGCTGTAGTTGTCCATTCTCATTTTCCTGTAGCAACAGTGCCGCCACAGCCACGTCACTAGCATCAGCTTGTATAACAAATAGTTTTACTGGGTTAGGGGAAAACAAGTGCTTAAGTTTCTCAAAAGTGGCTTGGCACTTCATGGGCCAGTTAAGTGGCTGACTAGGTTTGAGTTTATCCCCTCCCTTAGTTTTTAATAAGTTCGTAACAGGGAGGGCTATTTGGGCAAACAAGGGGATAAATTGCAGATAAAAGTTAGCAAAGCCTGAGAATTTTTGGAGGTATTTCTTTTAAAATTATAATATTTTGATCTGCAATTTGAAATCTCTGTTTGTAAAAAGCCTGGATAATTGCATTTCGAAGTGATCTCCTGGAGAAATAAATAACCACATCTCTAGGTAACTTTTTCTGCCTCGCAATCCATGAATTAACCCTAAATATTTTATCGATCTCTCTTGATAATTCCTCAAATTCACATCCCAGAATAGGAGCTATAGCCTTTGCCACCTCCTCTTTCAGATCCTCTCGTGAGTTCTCCTTTAATCCTCTTATTCGCAATGCAAATTCCATATCCCTATATTGTGAGATGGTAACTTCATCCTCCATTATAACAATCTTATTTTCAACTTTGGCAACTCTACTTTCTAACTTTTCAGTATTTTCCACAACTTCATCCAGGCGATCATCCAAACGTTCAATGTGTGTAGCTAAGCCTTGAAATGCAAGCAATATGTCTTCCCTCATTTCTCTATTTTTATTCTCAAGAAGGTCGGCCATCTCATCCTTCATTTTACTATCAAAGAGATCAGCCATTTCCTCCTTTATTTCTTGTGTTGTTAGCTTTAAAGCATCTTGAATATCCTTAAGCATAAGTGCAGGTGGTGGGGGAGAAGGTGGGGGTGATCTTGTCTTAGATTGCACTGCAGGCTGTATTAGAGGAGAAGAAATCATGCCTTTAGAAACAGCAGAAATTCCCAAACACTTTGAAGCCATACTTATAAGTTTCACTTTCCCCCTTTCAAACAAAGAAGCAGCATTCCGGCGCCATTTTCCCCTTTGAGTTCAATTAGAATATGGAGAAGATTATTTATCCCCGAGTTAAAGTTTCCAGCACTTGCAATTTTAAATTCTCTTGATTAGCTCTGTCCGCTTTTAAGTACTTACAAGTCCCTTTAAAATGCAGATGTGGGGGACTTCCGGTGGTGGCACCAGGGCGATGCAGAGTTAAGGAGACAGGCTCTGTCACCTAACTCTGATCTTTCCACGTTTGGAGACCCTTTGGGGGCGCGGGGAAGTCTGGAGGACAACGCGTGAGAAAGGGGGATGCCGGAGGAACAACGAGGCGAAAGGCAATCGCCCGTTAGGACGAAGGAAACCTCCTAATTTCAA
>NW_015386275.1:25661-45537 GCF_001527695.2 Protobothrops mucrosquamatus | reverse complement strand
TGTCAGAATTTTATGAAATTTGGAATAAATGTTATAATTGGCTAGAACAGAGAAAGAAAAAGATATAATTATTGATGTATATAAAATGTAAATAAGATGTAAAGAACATTTAAAATGTAAAGCACTGTTCTGTTAGAAGAAAAGATTTATGTTTATGTAGTTTTGGTGTATGGTGTATGGTGAAAAATAAAAAAAAAATAAAAATAAAAATAAAAAATAAAAATAAAATGCAGATGTGGATGCAACGTCTTGCTTTGCTCCAGCAAAGACGTCCTGGAGTGCGGAGAAAACCTCAGGCTCCGAGGGAGTTCTCACCCTCCGACCTCCAAATAATTAAGGAAGTCTGGGGGAACTCTACCTCTACCCGAGGAAAACTCTCCCCCTCCTCTTTTCTCGAGGAGGGGGTTTTAAAGCCGCGGGACAACTGATTTTCGCTGTCTCCGCACACTTTTCACACAATCACAGGGCTGGCAGCTAAAGGAAAGCCACCATCAGCACCGCATCGTCACAGGAAAAGAAAAGACTTTGCCTTTCTGTCTGAGGAGCTTAAAAAGCAACAGGTCCAGTGGTTGGAGGTTGGAGATTTTACGCAGGAGAGGCCTATTGAACAAAGTTTGGAGGTAAAGGATGATTCAAAGGAACAGAGGATGACTTGTGGTTGCGTATAGACGTAAAGACAAGGAGCAGAAGCAGAAGGCTGATTCTGGATCAATAATACAAGGCCCGATTACTACAGAGCCGGTGGGAGGGGCACGACCAAAGAGATTAACAGCTGATCTTCAAGTAGTGTTCCAGAGGCTCCAGGCCACGAAGGATGGCAAAGCTACTGACATGGAATGTTAATGGCCTGAACTTACCACAGAAAAGAAAGTATTTCACTACTTGAAACAACATAAAAATGACATTGTTTGCTTGCAGGAGACTCATATTATGGCGAAAGATCAAAAGTATTTGATTAATTCACAGTTGGGATCACATTTTATTGCCTCAGCCCCAAACAAAAAGGGGGGCGTGGTTATTTATGTAAGAAGAGATTTATCGGCTAGATTAATTGAATCTGATATACAAGGAAGATATGTTATTATTGAACTAGTGCTACAAGGCAACAAAGTTCTTATTATTGGATTATATGCTCCTAATCAACAACAACAAAAGTTTTATAAGTTCTTACATCAAAAACTAACTGAATTGGATTATAAATCTGTTATTATGATGGGTGATTGGAATGGTGTTTTGGACTCAAGTAAAGACAAGAAGGGATCTTTCAAAAACTCTCCTAATAATTCTAAATTACCTAAAGTTTTTTTTGATTTGAAGGATGATTTGGAATTTAGAGATATTTGGCGAGAACGTAATGTGGAAGATAGAGACTTTACTTTTTTTTCGGATAGACATCAATCATTCTCCAGAATTGATTTTTTCTTAATTACTACTGATCTTTTCTCCAGGGTCAAGAACGCTAAGATCTTTCCTAGAACATTGTCGGATCATAGCCCAGTTTGGTTGGAGTTATTTGCTGAAGATGGAAATAGAAGATCTTGGAGATTAAACGAAAATTTATTTAGATATGAGGTGCTTTCGCAGAAAGGTAGAGAATATCTGAAAGAATTCTTTGTTTTGAATATGCATAAAGGCACTTCGATGGCTATGGTTTGGGATGCTAGTAAAGCTTATATGAGAGGGGTTTTGATTCATATGAATAATGGATATAGGCGTAAGCAGATGCAAAAACGTAAAGAGTTGGAAGAAGAGATTAAATTGAAGGAGAGGGCTTTTATTTTGAACCCATCAGATAATAGATTAAAGGTTTCTATAAATATGTTGAAAGAGCAATTTAATATGTTAATGGCTGGTCAGGTTGCAACTAACTTGCGTTACGCGAAACATAATACCTTTTGTAATGCAAATAAGCCTGGCAGGTGGTTGGCTTATCAATTACGGAAGAAACAGAAATCACATATTATAAAGAAAATAGAATACAAAGGTAAAGAGGTATATCAACAAAAGTTGATTAAAAAGAGTTTTTTAGATTTTTATACAAAATTATATGCTAGTGAAAATATACAAGCCCTATATATAGATAACTACCTACAGGCAGCACATTTTCCTAGGCTTTCAAATAAACAACGAAAGGGGATGAATGGTTTAATTACGTCTGAGGAAATTATTTTGGCAATTAAACAGTTAAAAGTGGGTAAGGCCCCTGGTACAGATGGATTATCAGCAATTTATTATAAAACATTATTTGAAGAGATGACAGAACCATTAAAGGAACTTTTTAATAGTATCCAGATTGGAGGAGAAGTGCCTCTGTCCTGGAGAATAGCTTTTATATCACTGATTCCAAAAGAGGACCAAGATCTTACCCAGCCTAAGAATTAAAGCCCTATATTGCTTTTGAATATAGATTATAAGATTTTTGCTAAAATATTGGCAAATAGGTTAATGCAAGTTTTGAAGCAAATGATTCATAGTGATCAATGTGGATTTATAACTGGAAGATATATGAAATACAATGTAAGACAAATTGTTAATTTAATTGAGTATTTGGATAAGAACAATCAAGTCCCTGCGGCATTGATATTTTTGGATGCTGAAAAAGCTTTTGATCAGTTGAATTGGCAATTTTTACTGAAAGTTGTTGATAACATGAATTTTGGGGATAAATTTCTACATTCTCTTAGGGCTATATATCAACAACAATCGGCACAAATTATAATTAACGGGGGATTAACAGAGGCATTTAAAATTGAAAAAGGTACAAGACAGGGATGTCCATTATCGCCATTGTTGTTTGTTTTAACACTGGAGATTTTACTGATCAAAATTCGCGAATCAACTATAATAAAGGGAATAAAAATAAAACAGAATGATTACAGGTTGAGAGCTTTTGCGGATGACTTGGTTGTGACATTATCTCAACTGATTCAATCGGTTATAGACTTGATGGAAATTATAACTCAGTATGGGAAAGTTTCTGGTTTTAAGGTAAATAATAATAAGACTAAAATATTATCTAAAAATATGACTATGAAGGAAAAGGAAATGTTAGTTAAATTGACAGGTTTTGAAATAGTGAAAAAGGTTAAATATTTGGGAATATATATTACAGCTTCTAATGTAAAATTGTATAAAAATAATTATGAGAAATTATGGTTAAAAGTACAAAAGGACTTAAATAATTGGAAAAAATTACAATTATCTTTGTTGGGGAAAATTGCGGCCGTTAAAATGAATGTTCTACCAAAGTTTCTCTTCTTGTTTCAAATGATACCTATTTTGAAAAAAGATGCTAATTTGGATGAATGACAGAAGGGTATTAATAAGTTTATTTGGGCGGGGGAAAAACCAAGAGTTAAATTTAAGATCTTACAAGACGCACGGGAAAGAGGAGGACTTAAGGCGCCTAATTTGAAATTATACTATGATGCGGTGGTTTTAACATTGGTTAGTGATTGGCTTAATTTAACAAATAAAAGTATACTTTATCTGGAGGGATGGGACATTATATGGGTGGCATGCATGACAAGGTTTTTAAATCTCATATTTTAAGAAGTGCCTTATTGCGTGTCTGGAAAAAGTATTATTATAAGTTAAATTATAAAATACCAATCTGGGGGATTCCTGGACACGTGATAGAGGGGGTATCTATGGGTGTGAATTTGGATAGGATTTCTTATAAGGAATTACTTAGAGTGGTAGGGAATGATTGGCAATTAAAATCGTTAGCTGAGTTAAAGCAAGAAAATATTGTACAGTCTTGGTTTCAGTATACTCAATTGTTGGTTAGGTGGAAGTTAGATCAAAAGGTTGGTATTATATTAATGGATGAGAATTTGGTAAAACAGATTAAAGATCAAAATCGAGTGCATATAAAGAGAATTTATAATGCTTTAATAGAGATGGATTCAGAAATGGAATTAGTTAAAGATTGTATGGTAAAGTGGGCTCAAAATATTCAAGAACCAATTCCACTGGATATATGGGAGGTAATTTGGGTTAGAAATGTAAAATTTACTCAGGCCCAAAATTTAAGAGAAAATTTTTACAAAATGTTTTATAGATGGCATCTGGATCCTAAAAAGTTGTCTTGTATGTATCCTAATTTACAGCCCAAATGTTGGAGATGTGGTAGCTTGGATGCTACTTATTTTCATATCTGGTGGANTATTGGAAGAAGGATTGCTTGCCTACTATAGAAGAATGGACGCTTAAAGTGTCAAATTTAGCAGAAATGGCTAAGATTTCTGCCTATTTGAAGGATCACTCACAAGAAAGATACATTTCGGTTTGGAGAAGATGGATAGATTATATTCAGAACAAATATGGGACTAAAAAGTTCCATTTAGCCTATGAGTAAATTTTAGGGTATTATTAGTATTAATAGTTTATTATAGTGAAATTTTGTTAGTTTTAATTATATGATATTATTATTACTTTTAGTATTAGTATTGTTTAACAATATGGATATTCTATTGTTTAATAATTAGGATACTAATTTGTTTATGTTTTAATTATTATTATTATATTTATGTTAAAGGGGAGTTAAAGCGCATTATGGACTTGGTTATTTATATAGTTGGATAATGTTAGTTAGATTATGATTATTATATTTGTAACCCTGTATTTAGCTCTGGGAAGTGGGGGAGGGAGAGGGGGGGATTAGGGTGGGTGGGTTTAGGGGTTTATATTGTAATTTTTATAAAACTTTTCAATAAAAAAAAAGTTAGCAAAGCCTAGGAAGCTTTGCAGTTGCTTCCTAGGCAGGGTGGAGCCCAATCCAGCACTGCTCTGACTTCTCTGTGTCCATTTCAGTCCCTTCATGCGAGATACAGCAGTCTAGGTAGTCTATCTTACTCTGGTGGAATTCGCACTTGGATAGCTTGGCATACAACTTGGCGGCTTGTAGTTTTTAGAGGACTGCCCTCATGAGTTTCACATGGTCTGCCTTGGTTTCAGTATAAATCAAAATGTCATCCAAATATACAAGCACCCCCTTGTACAAGTGCTCATGCAGGACCTCATTGATTAATTGCATAAACACAGCCGGGACCCCTTACAGTTCAAAAGGGAGCCCTTTGAATTGGAAACAGTCTAATGGGCAGTTAAAAGCAGGCTTCCACTCATTCCCCTCCCTAATTCTCATTCAGTAATAAGCTTCTCGCAAGTCCAATTTAGTGAAGATTTTGCCCTTACCCAGGTGACCCAACCTGTCTTTCCTCAAAGAGAGGGGACAAACATTTTCCACACACACTGTGTTTAGCCCTCTATAGTCAATGCACAGATGAAGGGCCTCATCCTTCTTCTCTCGGAAGAGAACTGGGGCCGCAACCCTAGGTCGTGCTGGCTGGATGAAACCTCTGGCTAAATTTTTATTGAGAAACAGCCGAAGTTCCTCCAGCTCTCTAGGCTCATTGAGTACAGTTTCAGTTTTGGTAACTTGGCACCAAGCTGGAATTCTATAGCACAATCTGTTGGTCTGTGAGGGGGGAGCTCGTCCAATCCCTTCTCACTAAATACATCCTGGAGATCCCGATACTCTTTGGGGATGGCAGGGAGGTCTTTCCTCTGCATTATTGCTCCTAGCTTGGTCTTCGGGGCAGCTGTCTAGGTTAATTTCTGTTGAGGTTGGGAAGAGCAGGTTTTCTGGAATTTTAATAGCCCCTTCATCCAGTTCATATAAGGATTCTACTTTTTCAACCAGGACAGCCCTAGACTAAAAGTCTTTCCATCCGAGGTGGCACTATGAAGCTTATCAATTCTGCATACCTAGGGGCTTGGTGGCAAACATTGCTGGGATGCCCCCACAACAGAGCCATCCAGTTGACAAAATGCCATCAGGACTTTTCAACCACCTCAGCCGAATCCCCAGTTTCTCAACCAAGGCCAGGTTCACTAAGCACCTGCAGCAGCCCAAGTCTTACAGCCCTGAGATTAGCCTTCAGCCCGGACCCAGGAAAGTACAGCTCTATGGGGATAGTCACTGGTGTGACCGGGTCACTTACCAGGGGGTTGTCATCATCGGTGTCCGTGAACCCCTGGTCATCGTCCGGTGGGGTTGGATTCCCTTGGCCCCTTTTGGAATTGAGGTGAACTCTATGACCACCACCCCTTTCAGTACCATCTCTTTAGCTCACACCGATCCTTTCATTGCCTTCCCTGTGGGGTTTTAGCTGGCTTTGCTGGACACCTGGTTTTGCATTCAGCAGCTTGATGCCCTTGACCACACTTCAACCTTCACCTGGCTGGTGAAAGTTGGGGTTTTGCGGTTTCTTTTTTTCCCGAAGGAGTCTTTTTCCAGGATTTTGCTGCTCGGTACTTATTTTGAGCCTGATCGATCTCCACTTCTTCAGCAAGCACACACCAGCTGTGTAGGGTCACAGGGGATCCTTGAGCCATGCAGGCATTGTAAAGGTCATCATTCAACCCATCTTTGAAACAGCTGATGAGGATGTCTTCTGGCCAATTATTGCGGCATGCTGGATCATGGAATTCCTCAGTGTATTCCACCACAGCTCTACACTCCTGCCTCACGGTCTTAATGCAGTCTTTGGCTTTCTGTTCAGCCAGGAGGTCCACGAACCAGCAGTGGAGCATGGTCATAAAATGATTAAATTTTCTCAGCTCGGAATCATTTGCATTGTGGAGGGTTACCATCCAGTGGGCAGCTGCCCCATCCAATGCCAGCATGACACACTTCACTTTAGTGCCTTCAGTAGGGATGTCTGACCTCTACTCCTGCATGTAAGTTAGGATGTGGGCCGGGAAAAATCCCAGCTACTGGGAATCCCCATCAAACATCACCCCTAGCAGTGGGGCCTTCCTTCTATGGGCACCTCCTGGTGCGTTGGTGGGATCCCTTTGTGTGGGTCCTGTCATTGCCTCTGCCCCAGCCGGGGTTGCTGGCATTCCTGCGGTGGTGTTTAAGGGAGAAGCTCTCATGCTGTCGTCGTCTTGGGTTTGATGAGCCTCCACTGAGGTCGTCTTTGCCAGGGTTCCACTAACCTTAAGGCTCTGGAACACTTCCACCATGGTGCGCATAGCTTGCTTCGAGGACCAGAAAGCCAGAGACTGCATTAAGACCATGAGGCAGGGGCGTAGAACTGTGATGGAGTACACCGAGGAATTCTGTGATCTGGCATGCCGCCTTGACTGGCCAGAAGATATCCTCATCATGGTTGACCTCGCTACTTTCTTCCTCCTCAAACTGAAGTTCTTCTAGGTCTGTTTGCCATTCGCGCCCCTGGCTGCATTGGGTGAGAATCACTTTCTTAGTCCTCCTTTCCTAGTCGTTCTTCCTGACATGAGTGGACCACCTGGGTTTCGATGAGTCCCCTAGGTTGGCGGCCTCTGTCCATTCGGAGAGGTCCGCTGTGGGGACTTCCCCCAGCACTCAGCTTCCTCTTGGTCTCTGCCTTGCACAGTTCCCACGGTAGAGGTAAAAGCCTCTCCATGTTGACCACTATTGCAGATTCTGGTTAATGTAGGGACCTGCCCGAGCAGCCCCCTCAGGAAAGCACGACCCTTGACTCCATGTAGTTAATCAAAAGAACTTTTACTGAGATGTAGTGGTTGCAGTAGAGCCAAGCGGAATCTAACATTCCCACACAAAGCAACAAGCTATTCTTCCCACAATGAAACCCTCACCAGTCCACCAGCACCCAATACAGTGTCGTAAGGTTGTTTTGAGAACACCAAAGTACAGGATAGATAGTGGTTCATCTTCAGGGCAAAGCAGCCTTGGTAGCATGCTGAAACTATGTGGGAAGGAGTCCGTCCCATCTCCGAAGGCGATCCCCCTCACCATTTCCCAAACAAGTACAGCACTACAGCAGAAGTGAATGTATGCAAAGAATGCCTCCCCAAAGTGGACCTCCTCCCCCTCCACCAGAATGGCAGGACACCTGAAAAAGGGTACCTGACAAGAACAAGCTGGATTTTACCCCCAAATGTGATTGTAGCAATCAAGTCATTGTATTAACTTCCTACCTGGAGAATGGATTCCAAAAGAAAATGAAAAATGTCTCTGTTTTTCTTGATGTCTCGGTGGCCTACAATACTGTCTGGAGAGAAGGACTTCTCCTCAAACTAATCAAGGTACCTTGTCGTAACTCCATTGCCTAGATTGACATGTTGAATAACAGGTTCTTTCAAGTTTTTCACAGAATTCAATAGACATAGATATCTTAAGTTGAATAACGGACAACCACAAGGATCAGTGCTATCCTCTGCTCTTTTTACATCCACGACCTGCTTGAAACCGTTTCTTGGAAATTTATTTATGCCAATGATATCAATCTCACAGTCCAAAGAACCAACTTCAGTGATGCTGAGGACATCCTTTCTCAAGTTCTCCAGAAGCTGGATGACTACTTCAAAAAATGGTGCCTCCAATCAAGCCTAACAAAAACAAAAGTAGCTACATTCCATGTCAGCAATAGGTGTGCAAATTACTAGCCTTCAGTGAAATTCCGGAACTGTATTTTACAATGTAATAATTATCCAAAGTACCTGGCGTAACACTGGAGAGATCTGACAACACTTAGAAAAACAGCCACAAAATTGAAAACCTGCAACAATTTACTGAACAGACTGGCTGGAACATCCTGGGGTGCTGATACTAACAGCCTACAAACAACAGCCTTGGCTTTGGTTTATTCCACAGTTGAATATTGTGCCAGCTTGTAGCTTAACAGTGCCCACATCCAAATGGTTGCTGTCCAATTCCACCATCTCTCATCCCACTCCTGTGCACTGGTTACCAGTACTTAGCAATATTAGAAGACAAGAAGCTCTCATTCGGCTGTGGTCAAGGATGCTGAATAACAAGGCCCTTCTTATTTACCAGGACAATGCATGGCCCATCATAAGATTGAAATCCTGATGTTAAGCTATTCACTTAACATCTACTCAGCTTAACCCTGAGAATGCTTGGAGAGAGTATTACATACCTTCTGACTGTTAGTGATCCCTCTACCAAACCACCTGGTTTTGACCTGCCTTGCTTTATCTGGTCGAAATTGAATGGAATTAGGTGTGATGCTGGAAGAAGTGCTTCTGCCCTGGATCAGTGGGGATGGAAAGATTCCATTTGTTGTGCTGCCAATATACAAACTATTAAACATATTGGGCAAGATTGCCCATAACATGCATTCTCTGGTTCCCTAGAAAATCTGCATAAAGCAGTGCAGAGGCAATCGCCTGGATAGCTGAATTGGACATCCAGTTATGAGGCCACTGCCATACCCCCATAGAAGTGTTATTTATAATTATGTGGACTGTGTATATATGTTTACTTCTCTTCTGTCATGTTCTCATCATATGTATTACTACTACTACTATTATTATTATTATTACTACTACTACTACTACTACTACTACTACTACTACTATTATTTCTAATTGGGGGAATTCTTTTCACAGATTCTCCAGGCATGCTAGCTGGCATTATTAGTTCTGTTGTAGTAGCAATAGCTGGAGCTCTTTCAAGTTTTATAGCATACCAGAAGAAGAAGCTTTGCTTCAAACCAAGTGGTAAGTTACAACAAACTTGACTTGAAACCCCCAAAATTTGGGGTTGTAAGATCTCCTAAAATAATTGCTTTAACTACATTGACATTGGATGATTCCCGATGTAATTGAAAGCTCACAATTTGAAATAAACTTTGGATGTAGAATGTTACTCTGTTCAAGGTTGAGCTGAATATACATAAATGTAAGGTATTTTAACTGTGTTTGTTTCTACAGATCAAGAAAACATTCCTGTGGAAAGCCAGCAAGGAGCACATGCAGCGCCATCTGGTAAGGTCATAAAGAGCTTTAAAAAATTACATATACACCTTTCTTCACCTGAAAAAGTGGCTTATATTTGTGATTTTGTGCAGCTTCCCACCTAGGTAGTTTTATCAAGCCACGCCTACAGTGCCCCATTTAAGAAAAACAAAACATGGTTTCTTCAGCCTTGTTGTTGTTGTTAGTTGCAAAGTCGTATCCGACCCATCACAACCCCATGGACAACATTACTCCAGGCCTTCCTGTCCTCTACCATCTTCTGGAGTCCATTTAAGCTCACGCCTACTGCTTCAGTGACTCCATCCAGCCACCTCATTCTCTGTCGTCCCCTTCTTCTATTGCCCTCAATCTTTCCAAGCATTAGGCCCTTGTCCAGTGAGTCCTTCCTTCTCATTAGGTGGCCAAGGTACTTGAGTTTCAACTTCAGGATCTGGCCTTCTAAAGAGCAGTCAGGGTTGATCTCCTCTAGGACTGACTGGTTTGATTGCCTTGCAGTCCAGGGGACTCGCAGGAGTCTTCTCCAGCACCATAGTTCAAAGGCCTCAATTCTTTGTCGCTCAGGCTTTCTTATGGTACAACTTTCATAGCCATACATTGCAACTGGGAAAACCTTGACTATACATACTTTTGTTGGCAGGGTGATATCTCTGCTTTTTAGTATGCTGTCTAAATTTGCCATAGCTTTCCTCCCCAGGAGCAAGCATCTTTTAATTTCTTGGCTCCAGTCCCCATTTGTGGTGATCTTGGAGCCCAGGAAGATAAAATCTGTCACTACCTCCATTTCTTCCCCATCTATTTGCTAGGAATTGAGAGGGCCAGATGCCATGATCTTGGTTTTCTTAATGTTGAGTTTCAAGCCAACTTTTGCACTCTCCTTCTTTACCCGCATCAAGAGGCTCTTTAGTTCCTCTTCACTTTCTGCCATTAGAGTGGTATCATCTGCATATCTTAGGTTATTGATATTTCTCCCGGCAATCTTAATTCCAACTTTTGATTCATCTAGTCCTGCCTTTCTCATGATGTGCTCTGCATATAAGTTAAATAGACAGGGCGACAGAATACAGCCTTGCCGGACTCCTTTCCCAATTTTGAACCAATCAGTGGTTCCGTGTCCAGTTCTAACTGTTGCTTCTTGACCCGATATAGGTTTCTCAAGAGACAAATAAGATGGTCTGGTACTCCCATCTCTTTAAGAACTTGCCACAATTTGTTGTGATCCACACAATCAAAGGCTTTAGCATAGTCAATGAAACAGAAGTGGATGTTTTTCTGGAACTCCCTAGCTTTCTCCATGATCCAGCGTATGTTGGCAATTTGATCTCTAGTTCCTCTGCCTCTTTGAAATCCTGCCTGTACTTCTGGAAGTTCTCGGTCCACATACTGCTGGAGTCTAGCTTGCAGGATTTTAAGCATAACTTTACTAGCATGTGAAATGAGTGCAATGGTGCGATAGTTTGAACATTCTTTGGCATTGCCTTTCTTTGGAATTGGAATGTAAACTGACCTTTTCCAATCCTGTGGCCACTATTGAGTTTTCCAAATTTGCTGGCAAATTGAGTGTAGCACTTTTACTGCATCGTGTTTTAAGATTTTGAATAGCTCAGCTGGAATACTGTCACTTCCACTAGCTTTGTTGTTGCTCAGCTTTCCTAAGGCCCATTTCACTTCACATTCTAGGATGTCTGGCTCGAGATCAGTGACCACCCCATCGTGGTTATCAGGGACATTAAGCTTGTTCTTGTATAGTTCTTCTGTGTAGTTTTGCCACCTCTTCTTAATCTCTTCTGCCTCTGTTAGGTCCCTGCCATTTTGGTCCTTTATCATGCCCATCTTTGCATGAAATGTTCCCTTCATATCTCCAATTTTCTTGAAGAGATCTCTGGTTCTCCCTATTGTTTTCTTCTATTTCTTTGCACTGTTCATTTAAGAGGGCATTTTTATCTCTTCTAGCTATTCTCTGGAATTCTGCATTCAATTGGGTGTATCTTTCTCTTTTTCCCTTGCCCTTCGCTTCCCTTCTTTCCTCAGCTATTTGCAAAGCTTCCTCAGACAGCCATTTTGCAACGAGAAACTCATGATCTGAGCCACAGTCAGCTCCTGGTCTTGTTTTTACTGACTGTATAGAGCTTCTCCATCTTTGGCTGCAGAGCACATAGTCAATCTGATATCTGTGTTGACCGTCTGGTGATGTCCATGTGTAGAGCCATCTCTTGGGTTGTTAGAAAAGAGTGTTTGCTATGACCATCATATTCTCTTGACAAAATTCTATCAGCCTGTGCCCTGCTTCATTTTGTACTCCAAGGCCAAACTTGCCTGTTATTCCAGTTATCTTTTGGCTTCCTACTTTAGCATTCCAATCCCCCATGATGATAAGGACATCATTTTTTGGTGTTGATTCTATAAGGTGCTGTAGGGCTTCATAGAAGCGGTCAATTTCATCCTCTTCAGCACCAGTGGTTGGGGCATAGACTTGGACTACTGTGATATTGAATGGTTTGCTTTGGATTTACACTCAGATCATTCTGTCATTTTGAGGATTGTATCCCAGTATTGCTTTTCCTACTCTTTTATTGACTATGAAGGCTACTCCATTTCTTCTGAGGGATTCTTGCCCTCAATAAGGTCCTCTGAATTAAATTCGCCCATTCCTGTCCATTTTAGTTCACTGATTCCTAAGATGTCGATGTTCAGTCTTGTCATCTCTTGTTTGACCACATCCAGTTTGCCTTGATTCATGGATCTTACATTCCAGGTTCCTATGGAGAAAAGATCTTTACAGCATCGGACTTTCCTTTCACCACCAGATGCATCCACAGCTGAGCGTCCTTTCAGCTTTGGCCCAGTCGCTTCACTCTTTCTGGCGCTACTAGTACTAACCCTCTGCTTTTCCCCAGTAGCATATTGGACACCTTCCGACCTGAGGGGCTCATCTTCCAGCGTCATATCTTTTTGCCTTTTGATACTGTCCATGGGGTTTTCATGGCAAAGAAACTGGAGTGGGTTGCCATTTCCTTCTCCAGTGGATCACATTTTGTCAGAACTCTCTGCTATGACCTGTCCATCTTGGGTGGCCCTGCACTGCATAGCTCATAGCTTCATTGAGTTACGCAAGCCCCTTCACCACGACAAGGCAGTAATCCATGAAGGAGTCTTCAGCCTAGTGTCTTCATTTTATTTTATTGTTAATTTTTGTATTGTAGATTAGATACAGTTAGCTCAGTCAAGAAAACTGACTGGACCAAGACCATTGAAATAAACTTTTGGAAATAGGTGGGATTTGCATGGAACCATTTTAAGTGTGTTTGAATTTGATGGTAAATATTAAGCATAGATTTACCAGACATAATTACTACATATAAAACAAAGTTCATGCTATTAGGGTTCATTTTGTTCCTTCCACAGAAGACAGCAGGAATCTTTTTTCATTAGTTTGTCACTTTGCAAAGTTTCAGACAATCTTCAATACTCATAGAAAGGCCAGGTTTATATATATGCATACTTGTCCTTTATCATTTTATCTTTACTTATAGTTTTTCTCTAGCATATTAAACAAAATCTAATGTTGTTTTCAGTGTTTAATCAGAATCCTGAAATATGTCAGAAATTAGGAAAATATAAGTCATTTTAGGATTTTTTTAATGAAGAAAATTTCCAGAAATAAAAGGAATAATTGCCATAAGGAAATAATGGAACTGGGATGATAATGAAGCCCAAGTGGTTACATTTAATCTAAAGAAAAGAGAGGCAAAGCTGCCCTTTCTTTCTTGACTTTTTCTTTAATTTTAACTTTAAAATAAGGAAAGTACCAGCCACCATCCTCTTCATTTCCAATTATGCCTCAGACTCACAAAGATCCTTTAAAGGAAAGTGAGTGAGAGACTTTGGCAATATTTTAAAACCCATCTGGTTGAGGAAAAAAGGAAAAGAGAGAAAACCTTGGATGAGCATTTGCTCTTTCTTTAAATACTTTCTTAGGACAATCTGTTTAAATCTGGTAAGAACCAAATGCATTTAGTGATGCTTACTTCCAAGTGTGTTCAGGATTACAACTTTAACTGGAAAAATTAATACTTGTAATTATATATACAATTATAAGTTGGCTATGGGTGAAATGAGTCAGAAACTTGACAGTATGTGTCAAAGGTGCTTTTTCAAGAGGTAACTGGACTTTCTTGTGCTTCTTTGAAGATGTTTTGTTCTCATCCAAGAAGCTTCTTCAGCTCTGACTGGATGGTGGGGAATGGAAGGATTTATATTCCTTGCATTTTTTTAGAGAGTTGTTGAAGCCACTTGGAGGCTTATTTATGTCTCTCATTCACTTTCCTTTAAAGGCACTTTGCAAGTCTGAGGCATAATTGGAAATGAAGAGGATGGTGGCTGGTACTTTCCTTATTTTAAAGTTAAAATTAAAGAAAACGTCAAGACAGAAAGGGCAGCTTTGCCTCTCTTTTCTTTAGTGGTGCAAATGGGTGTGGAGCCTTCTTGGAATCGCTGAAAGGACTGTGTTGTAGACTGGTGTTAGATGATGTCATATCCCTCCCCTTCTATTGAGAGAGGGCTGTTCAATTTTGACATGTCAAAATTGGCTATATCCCATAAATCTTACCACATGTGACCTTGAGGACACAGATAAACCTCCAAGTGGCCTCAACAACTCTCTAAAACAATGCAGGAGGTTTTTAAGTATTATATTTAGCATGAGCTATAACAACTTTCAGTTGTGGGCTATATGTTTTTCATTTTGTCTGTTCAGGTAGTATAGTAGCAGAGAATATAACTTTTCTCATTATTTTTCCCCTTTTAGTTCAACATACACTTTTGCAGAAACAATAACAGAATTTGATATGAAGAGAAGACCAGAAACTGGATTTATAGCCTGCATAATTTCCTGAAGGAGCAATGCAATGGAATTGCAAAGTAAATCTTTAAAATAGGCCTATTGAAACATCTTCAGAAAGGGAGTGTGATGTTTTTAACCAATGAAAAATATTTTCCTCCACTATTTACCCTTTGAAGTTCAATTGTATGCAGGGTGATTATTGTTTTAAAATGTATTTTATGGCATTTGTTGATTGGATTAAAGTTTTTTTTCTATTTTCTATTTTTTTTTAGCAAGAACTTTGAAAAGGGAGATAGGTGTACTTGTAAAATACCTTCAGGCAGGTTGTTCACTAAGTAAAAGTATGTTGATTATAGATATCTCCGAGAAGTACAGTTTGTCTTTACATACTGATGCATATCACACCATATGGATAAGGCCAGCTATTTAGATATTGGGGCAAAGCACAAGTTTGCTCTTACCAAATGAGTAGCTCTTAATACAGTACAATTGCTCACTTCATAATTGAAGTTATGTGTTATAAATATGCAGGGCTTTTTTTCTCGGAGAAAAGGTGGCGGAACTCAAACCTGGCCACGCCCTCATCAAACCCTAGGACCGCCCCTTTAGAGAACAGGAATGCAAGTAAAATTTGGGAGGGGCTATTTCCGGTGTGGGAGGGGCTATTTCCGGTGCGGCCGGCCCGGAAAAAGGTGCCGGAACGCGGTTCCGCCGCGTTCCGGCTGAAAAAAAGCCCTGTAAATATGTATGAATCGACTTAGGGCTAAGTCCCCTTGTCCCTGAATCTCTAGTTCATAAATATTAACCTTTTTGCTTCTACATGTTCTTGGTCACATTTAGACAATTGGACATGGAGTAAATGCCTTATCTGACTAGCAAACCTTTTGAAATTTTATCATTGTATACAAGTACATAGGAATTGAAGGCATTAAAAATCTAAGTTGCCTTATGTTTTGACTCAAAAATAATCTTAAAATAATCCTTATCTTGAACATGTTTGCATCTGAAAATTTATTACTTGTGTGTAGTAAGGCTATATTTCCGAGCTGCATGACGCTGGAAATAAATATGATTTTATAGAACATACACCATGCTCCTACAGGCTTTACAATACTTTCTTGAAATGGAATCCAAAACACTTTATAGCCTTAAGATGAATCTATCATTTTTACATCAAGTTTGCTTAGGGTTAGTGTGGGAAATGTTTGATATGCCCTCCTGGTTCCTATTGCCAATATCTGCCATTGGTAGGCCTTAATTAAATGTGAGAACATAGCCAAGGTATATAATGGCTTAGGTTCTTAGGCCAATTATGACCAAATATGATATGGATATGGATCCTGGATTTCAATAACATGTTATGTGCAACAATTATATTGGGACACAGCCTTCTCCCCCCTACACTTTCAGTTCAACAAGGAACCTCTTCGTATTGGGAGGTTAAGATTTTGGAGTGGTGATGGGAGAAACTCAATGGTCTAAGCTTGCTTAGGGTTAGCATTCTGTCTGGGAAATTTGGGGAGTTGAATTCCACACATCTTAAAAGTTGCCAAGTTTGAAAAACATTGGTCCAAATTAATTCTTCCAATTCTGGGATTTTTGTAAGAGTGATAAAATTGCACTATAATAATTCAGAGCTACCACAAAATTTTGGTGACATTATTTTGAGGGAGCTACTTTGGGGGAATCATACGCAGTGGATATTACTTGGCCATTTTAAAGTAGCTTGTCGGAGCTGTTTACTATTCCTTTCAGAGGGGGGAATAAAGGTGAGGAGCAGGCACATTCCTTGCTGAACTATAAACGTAAATAAGCATGTGAATTAGTCCATAATTGGATCTTCTTTTGCCCTTTATTCCATAATAAAGTAACTTTTTAGTAATGGAGTTGCTGCTTAAAACTATTTAAAATTGCATGTGCCTCTATTTAAGAATTTACCTTACAGTTTATAAGTGCCCTACTAGTTCTGTGCTTTGCATTTCATAAAGACTTATTTGTGCAATATTCTTCAAAAATAGATAATAAACTTCAGTTGCAGATGCCTTATGTACAATACCTTGAAGTGCCAATATATGAATTGAGTAGGAATGTGAGCTGAGTGTTTTATATTGTTTCATTAAAAGGAGGTTTGGAAATGGTCACTGAGACCATGTAAATTGAGTTAAATATCCTACTATTTACAATTTATCACCTAAATTGGTGATAAACTGAAAACAAAAATGTGGGTATCATGTTATTTAAGGGGAACTCATATAATTTCAAGTTAAGCATCATGCCAAAGTGAATTAAGTAAATGTTTGCATAATCTGATATGTGTATACATAGTCTTCTAGAAATGAATATCAGGCCAACTTCCAATTTAAATTAGATGCAAGTTAGCTGCATAAGTGATGCCTGGATTTCTAAGTTGCCCTTTGCACTTCAATAAATGAAATATCAGTTTTCTGTCATGTGAATCTAGCATACATTCAACACCAAATCTTAATAAATTCAGCAAGAACCTGCATTTTGAAGAAAAATGTGTGCATGATTTAGATCAGGGCTTTTCAACCTTTTCACAGATTGTACCACTTTTAGGACATGACAATATTTGAGTACCACCAGTGCTTAGCAAGTTGTCAAAAAGGGGTGGGAAATTTTGGGTTTTACTGATTAGATTCATTTGTTGTTATAGAAATGGCTAGTTTATAATATTATGGAAAAGTAAAAAGTTGAGGTTCAATGCTTCCTTTTACTGCAGCAGAGGAAATATGTTCTTTTCCCCTTCTCCCCCTCACTTTCCCCCCTTTTTCCTCACCACTGTGTCCTACTATTTGCTTTTGTATTTTTGTATTTTATTCTATAATCTAATAAAATATTACAAACTGTAGAAAAAAAGAAAAAAAGTACCAGTTTTAATTTCTTCTGTGTCTGTTCCTTTGCTGAATCTCTTTCCCTTTGCAGTGACAAATGTATGATGAATTCAAACTTGGCACTTTTATGACTTGTGGACTTCAACTCCCAGAATTCCTCAGCCCTCATGGCTGGTTGAGGAATTCTGGGAGTTGAAGTCCACAGGTCTTAAAGTTGCTAAGTTTGTAGACTCCTGAGCTAGCTGGTTGGCCCTTCTGAGCTTTTCCAATCCTTTCCCTGTACCCTTAAAGACACAGGAATCAAGTGCAAAGCAAGAAAATAAAGAAACACAAACTCCGATTTTTTTTTCTCTTTAAGCTGCCTCTGGCAATTGCGAAAAGCTTTAGCTTTAAATTAAGCCTGTTTACCTTCAAAGAAAACTTTCTAAAAGCCACAGACAGACTCAATTAAAGGGGGTAAAACTAATTACATTTGTTTAGGGATTAAACCTTTCCTGATGTCTTTTTTCCCCTTCCCCCACCCAAACCACGTTCTTTTATAGCCTCTCCTGTCCCCCCCATTTTTCTTCAGTTCACCTCCAGCTCCAAGCTGCTTCCGGAAGCGCCAATCAGCTGGAGCCCTGCTGGCTCCTGGGGCTTCTGCCAAGCCCAGACAGTCCTGCAGCTGCAGCTGCCTCTCCCTCAGGCTTGGCTCGCTTTGGCTCATTCCCCTCCCCTGCTACACTTGGCTAGCAATCACGTACCAGCTGCCATGTGGCAAAGTACCACAAGTGGTACACATATCACCGGTTGAAAAGCCCTGATTTAGATGATTGCAATTAGCAATTACAATATTTCTATATACCGTGTTTCCCGAAAATAAGACCTGGTCTTATTTATTTATTTTGCCTCCAAAAGAGGCACCAGGTCTTATTTTTGGGGGATGTCTTTTCCACTCACCTCACCGCAGCAGTACTGACAGCCCCGCCCAGCCGGCCCACTTCTTTTGTGACTGAAGGAGCAGATTCATTCTGCAGCTGATAATGGAGTTCCGGCCTGCATTTTGCAGTCAGAGGCCATCTGGAAGAGCCTCTGCAGCTGAAAACCGAGCTACCCATTAAATCCATTAAAATCCATTAAATCCGGTGAGGCAAGTGTCGATCCATGGGAGGCCTGGCTGCAATGGTAAGATCCACCCACCCTCACCCTAACTTGATTTGTAGGCATGCGCCTCACCCTAAAACTAGGCTTATTTTTGGGGTAGGGCTTATATTAGGCCCACCCCCAAAAATCAACCTAGGGCCTATTTTCGGGGTAGGTCTTACTTTCGGGGAAACACGGTAATCCTTATTTTGTGAACCAGGACTGATGCAAAAAAAAATGATTGCTATTGATAATATTGATATTTACCTGTGTTACTGAACAGAAGGATTAGTTCAGACCATAAATACACTGAACTACTTATGGCAAACTAAGCATGATTTATTGAATGAACTGTCTTCATCTATTTGTTCTTCCTCACCCACCAGTAATGCAGAATTTAAATCAACAAATCCAGACATCTGTGAACTATTGAGGAAGAGAAGAACCAGCAGATGCAATAACAATACTCTAGCCAGGAGTTCTCATGTTATTCCATTGTGTCCACACTTTGTTATAGAAATAATGAGAACATGTTTGGAATATGCATTTAATAGAGTATCCTATACATTTTTAAAAAATGGAATAAAGTTTCACATAGTACTGTACAGACAATTCCATGTAAATGTGCATGTGCAAAAGTGGCTGCTATTCTGCATGTATTTTGATGTAAATACCATTGAACTAGATCAGGGGTAGGCAACCTTGGTTCTTTTATGACTCGTGAACTTCAACTCCCAGAATTCCTGAGCCAGCCAATTCTGGGAGTTGAAGTCCACGAGTCATAAAGAGCCAAAGTTGCCTGCCCCTGAACTAGATGGTATTGTTCTTTGGAAAAAATGCATATGATTAGGCCATTAACCTCTTTAAAGCAAATCATTACCATGGGTTGACAATATGATTCATGTACACTATATGAAATATATCATTCAATATGTTTAATTTTTAAATAGATTTATGGTTCTTTAGATTATGAGAATCTTTAAATATTTGGTAATTAAAACTTGTCATTTGTTTTTAATAAAGAAATCTAAAATTATTGTTTGCCTGATTATTTTGAGAAAATTTATTTATTTTATTTATTTATTTAATTTAATTTATATGCCGCCCTTCTCCCGACGGGACTCAGGGCGGCGCACAACATACTTAAAACCAAAACATATATACAATCCCCCCCTTAAAACCGAATTAAACCAAATTTAAAGTTGCGTCTTCCAAATTCCTAAAAAACCCAGTATAAAATCCACCCTAGGTCAGGTCCGCTTGCTGAAAG
>NW_015386275.1:20084-25640 GCF_001527695.2 Protobothrops mucrosquamatus | reverse complement strand
AAAGCGCACCCGGAAGGCCACTGGCAACCAGTGCAGCTCGCGCAGCAGCGGTGTCACATGGGAGCGACGAGTCCCTCCCAACACCGCCCGTGCGGCCGCATTCTGGACCATTTGAAGCCTCCGGGTGCTCCTCAAAGGGAGCCCCATGTAGAGAGCGTTACAGTAGTCCAGGATAGAATTGCAGGATAGAATTTTCTATTTTTAGAAGAGGATTTAAGATCTAGATTAAGTAGAAGTGGTTTATGAAATATGAACATCTGTTTTTTGACCAGATAGGTACCTGGATTCATTTTGATGAAAAGATCAAAGGCACATAATGGAATATCCAGCACAAACATATTCCAAGGTAAACACAGGCTGATTCAAGTCAAATATATTTGTATAAATTCAGCTACATTAACACAATATGTTTCTTCTAGGAATGCCATATTGAACAACTTTGAACAATATTTTGTTTACAGTAGCGATTCCCTTGAGAAATTAGAAAATGGTGTTACTTCTCAAATGTATTCACACTTAGAGGATTGCAAAGGCTAAGCAATCCAAGACAAAGCAAGATATTTATTTTTCATTTGATCATCAGTTCAAAGAAATCCTCTTATAGAAGATAAAGCAATGCCATTCGAGAAAGTAATTTTTGCAACAAAATGTAATGTTGTATGCAAAAAAGCTAATTATACGACGATGCTTCAAATTTAGAGCTTCCAGAAAAGAAATACAAAATGGCAGCAAAGGGTTGGAACTTTCTTTACCTCTGCTGCTATTTAGTGGTCTAGGTTTCTGCAACCCAGGTGTAGTAGCCCTACTAAATTCTGCAGTTTATAAATCATGGAAACTTGGTTCATTTTTGTGCTATAAATACAAGTAGTCCTTGACATATGACCATAATTGAACCCAAAATTTTTGTTTCTCAGCAAGATGGTTGTTGAGTCAGTTTTGCCCCATTTTATGACCTTGCCACAGTTCTTAGCTGAATCACTGCAGTTGTTAAGTTGGTAATACAGTTGTTAAGTAACTCTGGCTTCCCCACTGACTTTGCTTTCAGAAGATCACAAAAGATATCACATACCCTGGGACACTGCAATCATCATAAATACATGCCACTTGCAAGTATCCAAATTTTGATTATGTGACCATGGAAATATTGCAATGGTCATAAATGTGAAAATGGTCATAAGACTTTTTTTGGTGGCCATAACTTTGAATAGTCACTAAACAAATGGTTATATATCAAAGACTACTTGTATGCCAAATAAATATAAATTAGTAAAATACTGTCCATTGTGCAGATGAAACTGTCTATTTAACTCTGGGTTTAACTCCGGAAGCACTAACTAGGCCTGAAATCTTGCAAGTACGGGATAATCCAGCAGCTCTGAAGTTCTATATCAAATTTCCATGGTCTGCCCTACAGATGTATGAGTCTGCAGCTGACTGGAAAGGTGGGAATTAAAAGTCTGGGAAAGATTCTGGCTTCTTGAAATTCAGCATTTTTCTTATGTATCTTTCAGCACTAATCAAACAACTTCACCTAGGGACATCCAGATATTTTAACAATATTTAAAGACAGAAAATAGGTTTAATACTTGATTTAATGAATGAAAGAAGAAGCTCTTATTATTGAAGTATCAAAGTATTGAACAACACATTTCCAATAAAAACAAGAATTCCTAATTTCCAGGGATTTGATAGCCAATAGAACATTATCCTCTTCAGGATGAGTGCAAGGTATATGTATGTTTTTATACCATATCAAGTTTGTCTGTATTGAGTCTTAAAAAACAAATTTGTAAAGGTTGGGAATTTTCTTTGAAGAGAGATGAGTAACGAAAAAAATTGATCCAGGCCTCTTCAGGGCTGCCAGCAGTTTGATTCGTCCCATTTTCTCAATGTAAATACCTCTTACTACGTATTAGTTAAGGGATGATTCTTGCAACATCTATGTGTGGGTGTTGCATTAAACAGCTGCTAAATGTTAAACTAGTTTGTGACTGGATTGTGTTTTGTTCCCACCTTCCCTGTTAATTGGACATTTAAGGCATCTACAAGATTTGAAGGTGTTGTGGTTGGAGAGATACATACTTTACTAAGAATTTTTTTGTTTAATTCTAATATCTTTACTTCATGTTATAAAAATAAAAGCCAAGACATGGTGAGGCTGCCAGTTGCTTTTTTGTGCATTGGATACATTCTGTTAACTCTTGCAGGTAAGTTATTGGATTATTTGGTTTTGGTGATGGATACTATGTGTAATATTGATATAATTCTAGTGTTTTTCTAAAACAAATTATTTTAGACTCAAGTTATATCAAAAGCCCACTTCTTTACTTCAAGGTTGATAGGAAACTGATATACCACGTCGTATGTTAATTTATCTCAATAGCATCAATATGACAATTGAACCTATGGCATGTGTTGATCACTGACCAATATTGAGCGAGACTATTGTCAGAGACCGTATGCCTTCCATAGCTGACTTCAGATGTATGTATATGTTCAATTATATGTAGGTGAAGCTGTGAATGAAAATCAGTAACATGAGTTGTAAATTTTAAAAATTGATCTCTCATTTGTTTCTAGTGTTCACACCATTACAGGACAATTTCTAAGCTTCTAGTTTGAAGCAATTATTTAAAAAAGTAGGAACTAGACAACTGCAGGTATAATTGGATGCTACTGATTTTTAAAATAGCTTTCACCTATATTTTAGATTTTTAGAATGAAAATTATCTTGGTTGCATAGACAATAAAGCTGTTCTAAAACAAAAGCCCTTCAATACTTAAAACTTTGCAACACTTTTGGTGCCAACGATCACAGTCTTGTTTCGTATGAATACAATTTGCACTCATATTTTCCCCTGTAGAAATAAAAATTTCTAACTTGATGTTGGGATCATTTTATTTCCTTTTTGTACAAGTTTATTCAGGATAAGATTTTATGAAGTTTTAACATGGCATGTCAGAGCATCTGCTAAATAGAAGATAAACTGAAATTATGAATATCTTTGAAATGAATTAAATCATCTTTGGAAACCTATACAGTACAGGCAATATTCATTTAGTTTTCACTGTAAGCCTATCTACTGAAATATTCAAGCTGATACTGAATTTTACAATGCAAACAATCCCATCATGATATATTCATTACTTAAAATTATCAAGTTGATTCCCAAATTATAACAATACATTCATGTATAATTTACAAAATGATCTTAGTTTTTATTAGAACTTTGAAATAAAATCCAAGTTAGTAGGCATAAACAAAAGTGCCAAAACAAATGTACTTTCCAGATATTAAAGAACTTTAGTTCCCATAACTTTTACCTCAAGTAGGTGATCATGAGAGTTTTATTCAAATAATAACTGTTAACAGCTGTAGTATGTAGCATCTACATATTAATTGTAGTATCTTCTCCATTCACCAAAGCTACAGCTTTTCTACTAGCAGTGATAGAAAAAGAAATAATTCAAGTCTGTCTTCTCTTGATTACAATTTGTAGTTATTTTTGTCAGACACGAATAACCAGGAATTCAAGCACTAAAAATTTATTACATGCTACCTATACATAAGAATCTGATCCACCAATGGTCAAGCCAAAATGGTGCTAAATAATGGTCAACGGAATTCACAGGGGGCTGGATGTAGTTTTTTTATGGGAGAGCAAAGATTCCAAACTGATGGAACTTGATCTCACTATTGGGTCAGCCTGCTCATCTACAATTTTGTTAATGGAAGATATGACAAGTTTAGTAAATTATTAAAGTCTCCAAAAAAGTTTCTGAATAAAAGGTAAATGCTTCTCAGTGCCCTCTGAATTTAAAAAGTGTTAACTTTGTGTAAATTTGTTGGTCTGTGACCATAATAAATATTGATAGATTGTATAAATTTGATTTCAGCATACAGCTTTGATTGGAAATCTGTCTGGTGTTTTTGATCAAATTTCTTTAACTACACAGTCTGAAACATATTTAATGACTAAGCTTAAATTACTAAAGTGTTTTGGAATTTCTTTCAACTTTTTTCTAAGTTGAAAGAAAAAAATATGGGAAAATTATTGCAGCTGGTTCTCTTTATCTACAATGGATGAGAATGAGGAATGGGAATGTTAAAGAAAAGAAGATGGTTAATGTGAATTTGGTAAAAAGTAATCTGTGCAGCCAAATGAATCTAGATTCTTATTTCTAAATGTTTCAGCCTTTAAGCATAACACGCATTAAGTCAAGTATGTGGACTTTCTAGTTCCAAAATAATTGCATTGGGAGTTGCCTCTTTATGTAACTACAATTATGAATTTCACATGCAGAGACAGCTCTACATGCACGCAGTGTGCTTTACAAGATGTATTCTTTGTTATACTTATTAATATAAAATTTATTAAATGGTGTATGTTTGGTAGGGAACTTCCATTTCCCTTCCTTTTCTACACATGAGCCATATATCAAAAATACTTTTCATATTTGCTATATAGCTTGTATTTCCCACCCTCTATCCTTGATTCAGTCTTGATTACTTGATTCAGTATTCATTATCTCTCACAATAATACCTTAACGCAGGGGTGTCAAACTGGCAGCCCATGGGTCGGATGCGTCATACACAGGCCATGCCCACCCTGGCTCCGCAAAGGCAAAAAAGTTGTGATATGTCACGATACATCATGTGATCGAGTTGACACCCGTGACTTTTAAAATGTTAATTATATTGTCATAAAATCACATTATTTCATTTTTATAGCTTCTATGCCATATTGATATGTTCACGACCCCTCACCAAATCAGAACGAGGCATGACTCAGATAACATCATGCCAGTGTTATTAATAAATACCGTATGTTTAAGTATACACAGACATATTTCATTTGTGCCAAATATTGCTCTAGTAATTTCTAAATCTATGTAGAAATTTTATTTGCTTTCCCTCCAATTACACCTGTGGCCATTTATTCCTTCCACATTTCTATAATCTTTTTGAGTTTTGGTACCTGACAGCTTGATTGTTATCTTAGTCCTGTTTTAATCCCACAGCTTTCTCTTAACTAGACCAATTTTTCACAGGGTCAGTGTTTTATAACAACTTTTTTTCATACTCACCATCAACTTTTTCTTCTTCCTCATTTCTTCCAGAGCCCATTATTCATTATTATTGTATTTGTCTCTCTCCATGCTGCAATTCTAGTCCATTATTGTTTTATAATAGGAAAGAACTGCACTGTTATTGGTGGTGTCCTATGCAGCAACTTTCCCCACAGTTATGAAGATTCAGTGACATTAGTTGTTCATCTAACACTTTTTTCAAGGGTTCAATTCCAGATTATAGTGCTGCCCAACATTTTCTCAGTCCAGTAACCAATACTACTACTAATAATAATAATAAAGTTGGAAGGGACCTTGGAGGTCATCGAGTCCAACCCCCTGCCCAGGCAGGAACCCTATACCATTTCAGACAAACGGCTGTCCAGTCTCTTCTTAAAAACTTCCAGTGTTGGAGCATTCACCACTTCTGGAGGCAGGTTGTTCCATTGGTTAATTGTTCTAACTGTCAGGAAGTTTCTCCTTAG
>NW_015386275.1:17455-19735 GCF_001527695.2 Protobothrops mucrosquamatus | reverse complement strand
ACCTTACTTTTTTCACCATTGAATTTCATTTTGTTAGATAGTGCCCAGTGTTCAAGTCTGTCCAGGTCCTCCTGTATCCTAAGCCTGTCTTCTGGAGTGTTGGCTATTCCTGCCAGCTTGGTGTCATCTGCAAATTTGATGAGTTCCCCATCTATCCCCTCATCCAGATCGTTGATGAAGATGTTGAAGAGCACTGGGCCCAGAACAGAGCCCTGGGGCACCCCACTACAAACTTCCCTCCATGTAGATGCGGTTCCATTGAGGACCACACGCTGAGTATGGCCGGTCAGCCAGCTACGAATCCATCTGGTGGTGATGCTGTCTAACCCATATTTTTCTATCTTATCGAGTAGTAGGTTGTGATCTACTTTTTGCTTCTGCATTGGGTACAATTGTATAGGTCCCATTTTTGTCAATCCCATATTTTATGAGCTTTATTCATGCCATCGTGTGAGTGCTGTCACCTTGGTGCTGAATAAGCAGTCTAAATAGACCAATACATCATTCAACTAGCCAATAAGGGAATACAAAAAAAATATATCTCCAAACAGTATTTCCTTGACCTGTTTTAATCCTTGTCCTGCATTTGCTTTTGCAATAAGAAAACAATTTATTAAATAAGGACACTGGAGGGGGTAAAAAGGTAGCCAGTGTTTGGCAAATGGCAAAGAGTCAGACTGACTGGAAAAGAGATAGTGGCAAAACACAATGGTGTCCTGACTTCAGTTTGGGGCAGAGGAGTTTGGGGCAGAGGGAGTTGAGAAGAAGAGTAACTTTGACCCAATAGGATACCATCCATCCCCCAACTTCAGAAGTTTGCACTTTTCTTTAGTGCAGCAGCTAACTGGCAAAGATGTTCATAGAACACTGGAGTCACTCCTGACATGGTGGGGACATAGAAATAGGCCAGTCTCTGGTATAATCTTTCTACATGTCCATAATATAACTGAAATCATTGGGCTGACAGATAACCATTGGAAATAGACATAATCTAGAATTTTAATGAGATTAAGGGATTCCCACAGAATCTTGAAAGCCTGTTAAAACCTCTCCTGACTTCAACTTATATTGTATTTAAGACTGTTGAAAAATATTTCTTTGGAGTTTCTTTCACAAATCAGATTTTTTTCCCTAATAGCTCTGCATACTCCTAACCTCAATCACACTGTTATTACAGAATACCATACTCTGAGTCCATTAATCATGTATATGACTTGTCACAAAAAAATAAGATGTAATTCTTTTTGGAAAAACTATAGTGGATATTTTCTCACCAGCATCCATAATCAGAAAGTCTCTCTCTCTTTTTTTTTTGCTCAGCAAAAGTGAATTTGCAGTGAATTTCAGCTGCTTATTTCAGATGTCTCAAATGTATTCTACATGATATACAGTATCTGTTCAATATTCATATAACTTGAGTTGTTGGTTATTGAAAGCTCACTGAACGTGTTGTGAATTTATCTGCTATTGATCAAAAATCTTTTGGACATGAGATTTTAAGACTAGATTTTAAGATGGGCAAAAAAGGAACAGGATCCATCATAAAATATATTCAGGAACTGAGTAAACAATACATTTGCATTGTTGCTAGGATGCCGTCTCTCTATGAGATATTACCATATATTACCATATAAAATATGGCAATATTTTTACAGGCCAACCTATGGAAAAAGGGGAACAAGATGTTTTTAAACTCTTCAATGTTTGTGTTTCTTTTGATAGACAATGGTGATTTTGACTTAAAAGATGCTCTTGACCCAAGTAAGTATATTAGAAAATAAAAAATTCTTACTGAAAAGTCAAATGTTTTCATTAAACTGAATTTTGTTTCAGCTTATGTCAAAGGTAGGTAACATTATTCTCATGGCAACCAACAGATAGATACTTCTTTTCATGCCCACTAGACTTCCTGCATCACTTAATTTTTAAATGATTTTTTTTATTTTTTAAAAATGAATGGGATGTGACATGCTGCAAATCCAACCCTTAGTGTTTAACATCCTAATAATTTTCAATACTGGTTCTCCACATGTGTGTCCCATAAGGATTCTTAGAAAATTAAAATGATGGATGACTACAACTAGACCTTTGTTTAAACAATGTATTCCCACCAAATCAGATATAGTAAATGGTATATACCATTAATGTGTTACAAAATTTTAAACATGTGGCTGTGCATGCTGCCCTGAACAGCGAGTAATGCACTAATGCAGCCTCATAAGATTGTAAACTTTTAACATTATTATGTGATTTTAGCAATATTTATATACATTAACTTTG
>NW_015386275.1:3238-13432 GCF_001527695.2 Protobothrops mucrosquamatus | reverse complement strand
ATAATAACTCACAGTTCAATTTAAGTTGCAGCGGTGGCGGCGGCTTCTGGCTTCGCCGAAGCGAAGGCGTCCTGGATCGCGGAGAATCCTCGGGGCTCCGGAGGAGTTCTAACCTACATCGTCCACATAGGACGACTCGGGAACTCAACTCCTACCCCGGGCAGCTCACCGATCCCCTTATGCCCAGGGGAAAGGTATCGAGCCGTTTGACAGCTGATGCTTGCTGTCAAAACGGCTTTTACGCGAAAACAGGCGGGAGGCAGCTGTCGGCTGCGTCCGACGAGGTCGCCTGCCACCGGAAGTCCCCATACATTAACTTTGTTAAAGACCAGTGGAACAGCTTGCCTTCAGAAATCGTGGGTGCTCCATCACTGGAGCTTTTTAAGAAGAGACTAGACCAGGGGTCTCCAAACTTGGCCTTTTTATGACTTGTGGACTTCAACTCCCAGAATTCCTCAGTCAATGTGCCTGGCTGAGGAATTCTGGGAGTTGAGTCCACAAGTCATAAAAGGGCCAAGTTTGAAGACCCTGGACTAGACAGTCACTTATCTAAAATGGTATAAGTTCTCCTGCTTGAGCACGGGGCTGGACTAGAAGACCTTGAAGGTCCCTTCCAGATTTCTATTCTATTCTATTCTATTCTATTCTATTCTATTCTATTCTATTCTATTCTATTCTAATGTTTTTCAAATTTGGCAACTTTAAGCTATGTGGACTTCAGCTGCCAGAATCCAGCTGCGGAATTCTGGGACTTGAAGTCCACACATCGTAAAATTGCCAAGTTTAGAAAACAGTGATCTAGCCTAAAGCTCTGCTTTTTCCTAGTGTGTTACCACATACGTACAGCCAAGAACGAACTATGGCTGACCCTATTTAAAATTTGAAGATCAGCCAATGTAAGCTGTACACACTTGCTTCCAAAGAATATAAATACATACCTCTTTATAAAAATATTATTTATTTATGCATGTTGTTATTATTATTATTATTATTATTATTATTATTATTATTATTATTATTATTATTATTATTATTATTATTATTGTTATTGTTGTTGATGATGATGTTGGAAGTGACCTTGGAGGTCATCTAGTCCAGCCCCCTGCTCAGGCAGGAAACCCTTTACCATTTCAGACAAATGGCTGTCCAATCTCTTCTTAAAGACTTCCAGTGTTGGAGCATTCACAGCTTCTGGAGGCAGGTTGTTCCACTGATTAATTGTTCTAACTGTCAGGAAGTTTCTCCTTAATTCTAGGTTGCTTCTCTCTTTGGTTAGTTTGCATCCATTGCTTCTTGTCCTGCCTTCAGGTGCTTTGGAGAATAGCTTGACTCCCTCTTCTTTGTGGCAGCCCCTGAGATATTGGAAGACTACTATCGTGTCCCCCCCTTGTCCTTCTCTTCATTAAACTAGACATACCCAATTCCAGCAACTGTTCCTTGTATGTTTTAGCTTCCAGTCCCCTAACCATCTTTGTTGCTCTTCTCTGTACTCTTTCTAGAGTCTCAACATCTTTTTTACATCGTGGTGACCAAAACTGGATGCAGTATTCCAAGTGTGCCCTTACCAAGGCATTGTAAAGTGGTATTAACACTTCACGTGATCTTGATTCTATCCCTCTATTAATGCAGCCTAGCACTGTGTTGGCTTTTTTGGCAGCTGCAGCACACTGCTGGCTCATATTTAAGTGATTGTCCACTAGGATTGTCCACAGTTACTACTATTGAGCAAGGTACCTCCTGAGCTATACCTGTGCATTTGGTTTTTCTTGCCTAAATATAGAACCTTACCTTTTTCACCATTGAATTTCATTTTGTTAGATAGTCCCCAATGTTCAAGTCTGTCAAGATCCTTCTGTATCTTAAGCCTGTCTTCTGAAGTTCCCCATCTATCTATCCCCATATATTCATATGCATCTAATTAGAGTGGTAGTAATATAGCATATTTCATAACATTCTTTACTAAGCAATACTGCATACAATATATTAATTTAGAAACAGTTATCAAATACAAAAAAAATATTCGTCCAGGCAATCTTAGAGATAAAGTATTTGTGGAACTGAATATATCTTGAAGCTAAATTCCGTTTGGTTGAACTTTGAGATATTCAGTATTTGTTTCTTGTCATTTTTTTAAATTAAGAGTCCTGAAAATTGCATCTCTTTGAAAGGAACTTTTTTCACAAGAAAATTATATAAATATCATCTCAATCCCACAGAATAGATTTAGGAACAAGCAACCTTTTCTTTGCATTTTTAAAAACTTTACCCAAGAGAACAAAAAGGAACTGGCTTTATTTTCAGCCATTTTAAAGAATACCATTGATAAGTTTGTAAAGAATATTGGAAGCTTAAAATACCTCTTTTATTTTTGTTCCTCCTGAAAATAATGAATATAAATAGTATATTAATAGCAATTAGTAGACATGTGATCTTGGGAATTTAGGGGACCTTAAAAATGAAGAGTTCATTTGCCCAGCTTGTGCTAATTCTGAGGGTTTATTTCCAATAAAGAGAGGAGAAGATTGTGTTGTCAACATCACAATGAATTTTAGAAATGACAACTAGTCTCCTTTTTGATAATCTTAATAATACAGTAATGTTCATTTACTTTGCTTAGATGATAAGAAGCCTTCTGAAGCAACCAAAAAGCCACCAGGGGGTAAGCATTAAATTGCAGCTGCTCAAATAAATACCACAATGCTAAAGCTTTCTTTGTGCCAGATCTAAAACTATAACTGAAATGTTCCCAATACCCTTTAAGAAGTTTTTCCTAATACTGTATACTGCTGGTTTGGACATTGTAACCCTTTTTGGAGTGGTTTTTTTTTTCCAGAGAGCAACTCCTGCTTAATTCTTAAAGATGAATGCCATTTTTTCCTGTCCCTTTCCATCAATTGCCCATTCCTAATGGTTATTGTAAGGAAATATAAAAATAATCTTCCAGTATTGATAACAAGAATAATAATTGGCATTTATGGGCATTGTAATCCAAGGTGTTTTTCTGGAGAAGAATAGATTAAAGAAATGTTTATTGTTCCTAAAGAAATAAAACGTATGATAAGGAAATTTACTGTATATCTGGAAATATTTATCCTAGGTAACAAACCCCGACCTCTCTTATATCCTGACCTTAGACCATATTCAGATAATCATGGAAATGGCGGTAAGAAAGGAATTTGTGTTATTTAGATCTATTCATAATATTTTTCCTTCCACTAGTTTGATTATGTTTATTGATTTGTAATATGTTGATTTAAGAAATTCCTTTAATGGTGGCAATGTCGGTGGCGGCACCATTGCAACTGGTAAGATTTGGTTTTGTTGTTAAGTTTTGAAATATTTAGCTACCTTTCTACTCTTTTCATTTAAATCCATTGATCAATATTATTGGAACATATTGATCAGCAGTTCTAATTTAATTTTTAGTACTTTAAAGAAAGTACTGTTCATATATTAACTAGGCTGTAAAGTAGATGTAGGTCATCAAATAAAGGGAATAGTATGTCAAGTTGAACTAGACTTCTCCTGAGATTGAATAGCATCCATGTGAAATATGAATGTCTATGCAAGAAAGCCTGAGTGGGAGTTGGCTGCAGGAATTTGCATGACCTTGAAAGACCAAGTTGTGTAACAAGGCCACAACAATTTCCTTTGGTGCTGCTTTCTTAATATTCCTCCTTACCTGTCTTTCATTTTAGTTATCATGCATAAGAATCTGCTTTGCTGTTCTGCATGATTGCTTAAGACTCTGCTTTTGACCATTTACATTTTTTAGATATCTGTAGTGTCAGCTCTGCCTGGCTTGGCTTGGGGGCTTCACAGGCATCCTGCCATTAAAAGAAGAGGGGGAGGAGGATGAAAGGAGGAAGAATGAAAGAACAATAAAGCTTTGTATACATGATAAGAAATTGGGAGGGGGGGAAATGACAGGTGAGAAGGACCAGAGCAGCCGGATCTTGTTTGTACCAGTATCCCACAGCCAGGCACCCTGAGAAATATGTGGATTAACCCCAAACATCTCAGAGTTCTCAAAACATCTTGGTGAGCTTCAGTTGGCTGGAAACAGTCTGATTATGGGTGGAGTGATGGGCTGGGGCAAACCTACATCTTATTTTTGTATCCAGTGAGCATGGTACTTTCAGAGCTAGCTTGATTTTACTGCAACCAACACTCTTAGTAAAAGAACCCTTTGCTCTAATCAAATGGAGTCGAAGGCTTTTCTTTCCTAAGGGATCGGATTGGAGCAGGTCTGACAGGTAGTTTCACATCAAATACCATCAAACCATTTGCAAGACACTTCAAGATGCATTTTGGTACATCAGCTAATGTTTCAGATAGATTCTGAAATCCTCAAGATGGAGAAAAGGAGAGTATGAAAGACAGGGAAAAGAGTAACAACATAATTAATTTTATTTTTTAGGTGCCTTTAATGACCTAGATCTCAATGATGGGAAATCTTTACCTCCACGCCCAGCAGGTAGCGTATAGATTTCTTTTCAGGTGATTCATGTTCCTGAACTTTAGCAATGTGGCAAAATAATTTAATTGGTAGATTTGCTTTTAACAAACATTTTAATCCATTATAGGCAGTTTGAAATTCATACTTTAACTTTTATAGAAGTCTGTTATATAGGGAAAATTGCCAAGATTCTCAATATTATCATTTTATAGTCTACTATTTAATATATAAACAGATCATAACATATTACGGTATCAATAGAATAACATACTGATGAAATGGAAAGCTCAGAAGTGATGTCCAGTGTCGTTGAAATAACACACATGCATGCTTATATTGCTACATGAATGCTGCACTTACGGTATGTCCTTAGGTCCTAATCTCTGACACAGGTTAGAGTGCCCCCATGAATTGTTTTTTATTCCCTCAACTTTCTTTATTCTCTATTTTGAGGATATATTTTCTGTAATATGTTTTTGAATATTTTTTATATTTGGTACTTTTAGTACTTGTGGTAGTGTGATTTGTTTGGTTTTTTTTAATGCTTCTGTTCCTGAAATAACCATGTTATTGACTCTATTTTAGGCGAGAGAGAGCAAACTTCAGATCAGGGTGGAAATACAGGTAAGAGTTTGTATTTGTTTTGTTTTGCTTTTGTGTCTCTGTGATTATTTAGAGTCAAAATGTGTAAATAGTAAATACTGTATATTTTTAAAGTATATTTTATAAACTAACTTTAAAAGAAAATGTAACTGGCGGTTCCTAGTCTGGAAGTAGCAGAGGACCACTTATTTGGAATAGTTGGGAAAAGATTATTTTTTTTATAAATGTTTTATTAATTTTCTATTTTGATAAACAAGTGCTCAATAGACAACGTGATGATTGAGTTCTTTAATAATTCGGTGATACATATAAGTTTTTTTCAACTAGGTCCAATGTTATACCCACCAGTACATTCTCTCTTCTTCTGGTAATAACATTTTTTCCACATTAAGCAAATCCAATTCTTATTATTGTTAGTAAACATACAATTGCATATCAACATTTGTTACATTTTTCTAATAATAACAATAATATCAGTTTAGAATATCTTTCCTAGCCAAAACATATCTTAATTGCATTTGCATTCAATTTCCACTCATTTAATCCATATCCTATTTTTGCTTTTTTTCAATTTTAGTTTCCCATCCATGTTCAAAGTGTCCCAATCATTTATAATTCCAAAACAAGTTGTATTTGGGCAACCAAAAGAATCCCTTATTCAAAGTTCTTAACATATTCTTATTTCCCTTTTCATACCAAGATATAATATTCTGATTACAAATCCTAGCTATCTATTTATAAAAATGTTTCTATTTCTAACAATCTATTCTTAACCATATTCAAACCTCTAATCAATAATATAGCATCCCCTCTATTAGGTCAAAGCTTCTGTTTCTTTCAATCTTACTCTAGCTTTCTTTCTTTGTCAATTAACTTTCCAAGTCAGTGCATTTGGATCATCAAATAATTCTTCTTCTATTTTTATATATATTATTTGGAACAAGAGAAACAATTTGGTTAAAATGTTTTTGGAAGAGCTAGCCCATTGATATTCATTAAACCACCTCCCTCCTTCTCTGGTTCCCCAGTTCTATTAGCGACTTTTCTTCCATTCCATCAGCTCTCCTTCCTTGTCATCCAGTATGTTCTGAAACCTTGGTTTATAAAATGTCTTTTCCATTTCCAATATTATCGTTATATCTTCTGAGTTTTCATTTATCTGAGTCTGGTCATTTGTTTCCTCCTTTGGATCATCATTGTTTCAGCATTCTCTAGTTTTCCTTCTATTTTCTGGGTTGCTGGTTCCTTCTCTGTAGTTGTCTTCTGGGTTTGTAGATTTGAATTAGAAAATTGTTCTTTTATCTCCTTTGTGTTATTAGTAACCTGCTCACAAACTAGAATAATTGTTTTTTGTATTAATTTCAGCATGGAGAGAATTTCTTTCTGTGTTTTATCAGTATTTTCTTGATGATATGGCAAGTTAAGGCTGCTGGGAACAGATGTTAAAGATGATGTTTTACTATTTAATGCTGAATATGAAACATCCATTGTTAAAGATGATGTTTTACTATTTAACGCTGAATATGAAACATCCATGGAAGAAGATTAATTTTTGATGAAAATAGTTGAAATGATCAGATATGGAAACAATCTATATTGTTGCTGCTACTCCTCCAGCCTTATCCCAATGTACTTCCTTAATTTTTTTCAAAACTACTATGCTTGCAAAATTAAGTTCAGTCCTTTCACTAAGCAGATAAGCAGCACCATATTTATTTCATTTTATTTCAGTCTCCAGTTGAAATCCAGCCAACACCCAAGATTTTGCTGTTTGTTTGTTTTAATGCAGGAAGAAAGAAAGATCAGGACGTATCTTTTGAACAGGTTGAGAAACCAAATTCCAAACTTCTGATCCTCTGGTTTCTCACATATTGTTTCCAAAAGAAAAGAAATCATCAGGGAAAAATGGGTTTGAGTTGAAGACAAAGTAATTTCTTGCCACTAGACCTAGTCAAACATTTGGGTTGTAAGGTTCTTCTGTTTTTCATTCTGTCCATCCCAAATGGCAACATCATTCTAATTTATTGATATTTACATGATTTGGGTAATGATGATGAAATTTCATTGTAATACATGTAAGTCCTCAACTTACAACCATTCATTTAATGACCGTTCAAAGTTACAATGGCACTGAAAAATGATTTATGACCATTTTTCACATTACGACCATTGCAGTATCCCCATGGTCACATGATCAAAATTTGGCAACTGGCTCATATTTATGACAGTTGCAGTGTCCCAGAATCATGTGATCACCTTTTGCGACCTTCTGATAAGCAAAGTCAATGAAAAGCCAGATTCATTTAACAAGCATGTTACTAACTTAACAACTGCAGTGATTCACTTACAGCTGTGGCAAGAAAGATCATACAATGGGATAAAGCATACTTAACAACCGAAATACTTAGCAACAGAAATCTTGGATTGAATTGTGATCATAAGTTGAGGACTACTTGTGGTGGTATTCTTAACTGATTTTCCCCCCCTCCTTAGTTGACTCTGCTACGACAGCTCAGATTACATCTCCTGTTGTTGCTATAGCTGTGATGCTGACCTTTGGGGCCATAGCTGGCTATACTGCTTATAAGCAGAAAAGATACTGTTTTAAACCAAGAGGTAAGACTGATTGCTTTAAGTGTTATAAAGTCTCAGTAAAATCAATACTGGATGACATAGCTTAGATAAGACTTGAGGATGTCTTAATTATATATAGGACATATTATATTAAAGACCGGTCTCTTCTCACAACAATTAGGGAAGACTTACAGTATTTCCAATGGGATCAATCAATCATTTTTAGTGAGTCTTTTATGATGGAAGGAATGAAAGAAAATAAAAAGCTAGCCTTTTTCTATGAATGTTTTCTAGAAGAAAAAAATACCAAGATTCTATGCTAATACTATTATTTTTAGTCTGCTGCTATAGAAACAAATAATAAAATTTCATTCAGTAACATCACAACTCATTAAGAAAAAATAAAAGCTTCATTTTTAAGATCTACCTATAAAGAATATTGTTTTGTTCTTTCTGTAAATTATATTTTGAATACTTTTGTCCAGTTAAAATTTCTGTCTAGTCCATTTGAGTAGTGTTTTATATGCCTCCTTAAAGAATTGAGAGGTGTCAGAAATATGCTTTAGATAGGAACCATTAATAAGGACATTTGACTGAATTTGTGGCTAAGCTTCTTGAGATGTGTTCTCTCTCAGGTGCTCTCTTAGATTGAAATCCCTTAAGGCTATTGGAACAATCCTATGCCTTTACTCTGAAGTAAGATCCACTGTATCAATGCTACTTATTCTCTTTTATGTTTATATTAGAGTGCATTTTTACTCGAGAGCGAAGGTGTTTTCTAGAAAAGCCTCTTACAATGCACTTAGTCTGTCTCATTCACAAAAATTTATAAATGCCAGACTTAATTACCTTCCATCCCATTCCATTATTTTTTCCATTTGTTTTCTTACCAAGAAATTATATTTTTGATTGAACTAGCATACTAGAAGCATCCAAGGATAAATTTTGCATATTATTTGTAATGTGTTGCACTATTTGTAACATAGTACCTTTTTTTTACATGCACACTTACGTTTTAGATGGAGCAGTTGCCTAAACCACTCAAAAATGATCCAAGAAATATTGAGTTCCACAAAATCATCAACAAATGAACGAACTGCATACTGTAATATCTATGATGCTGTTGCTAAGATTTTATGTAATGTGGCATTTTGTTTTTGTGTATAAAAACTAAAGAACAAACTTTCAAAACAAGAGATTGGTTAATGATACACACTGCTTCTACAGTGTATAAATTGTAAACACACACTTTGTATGATTTTTTTTTCAGTTCATACAGTTTAGAAACATTTTATGTTCTGTTTATTTAAGATCATTGGATCCAAATGATCAGAATCTCAATTTCACTCTTAGTATACAGACATTGGTTTATAGTTAAGGCTCTTTATGTACCCTTTTTCAGATCTTCAGGACTACTTAAAAATCTATGGGGTGATAGTTGCACTGAAATGTTGAAAGATGCACATCATGTCCTTTCTCTAATTTAGTTATACTGCATCAATGTTCAGGGAAACATTGTACTTCTCTTACTTTATAAATTAAATTTCATTGAAACAAACGTAATTGGTTATCTTCCTACATTAGCTACTTGAAACCAGCAACAAAGTCAGGCTTATGCACCCAAATTCCTTTTAGCATTTAACCTTATATGGAAATTGATACTATTGCTATATTGTTTAAAAGTCAAGGAATAGTTCACCTATTTTGGAGTGTGACTAGCTGAAATATTAATTTGGTGATAAAATACCAGGTGCTGAGAAATAAACATAGACTGTGGTCATCTTCATGAAGTTCCAAATAAGAATTATTATATTTAAAGGAGATGGTCAGGAAAGAGAGAGTCAGGAATACACTGGAATATGTATATGGTTTTTCCTCTTTAATTAAGGGAATTTTTCCCTTCTTTCTTAATTCTAATATATAATATATTGCCATGTATATTAATTTTCCAAAGACAAATGGATTAATGGGAAAATACTGTATGTGGTTAGAAGGATTGAAAATTAAATTATAATTCTAATGTAGAAGATATTTTTCCCCAAAATTATATTTATTTATTTATTAAATTTTTTACACACTGCCATCTCATGTAAATGACTCTAAGTGATCAATGATGTATTGATATCTGCCACTAAGAAATTGTCTAAAATGTATAAAGGTATTTTGAATCTTTGTTTGAAATGAGAACAACATGAAGGGGACATTTTATCATATTTGTGGACATGTAAAAAGATTAGAAAATTGAGGATACAAATACATGTGTAGCGCTACCTCCTCAGAGGCCGCCAATGCCCAGGCCCTCCCAGCCACGTCCCCCTTTTTCCAGCCTTGCAGCAATGTTCTTTAGAGATCGATGAGATGTCTTACAACCGGAACTCACGCAGCATTAATGGGTGGCAGGCTCTTCTTGTTGAAGCAGGACTTTCAGGCACGAACTTAACCAGTCACAGTGGTTGATGCTCTGAAGATGTATATAACAGCTCAGGGCTGCTTTAGCAGCAGGAGTAACAGGCCCCTGAGCAATCGTTCAGAATCCGATGAAATGGGGGGGGGGGTAA
>NW_015386275.1:0-1356 GCF_001527695.2 Protobothrops mucrosquamatus | reverse complement strand
CAGTTCTGGATGGCAGGGTTTTCCTCTGGATACAACGCAGACAAGATCTACAGTAATCTCCAACTTCCTTCTTCATACCGGGCCAGTAGAACCGATCCACTACCAAATTAAAGGTCTTTTCTGGCCCCAAATGCCCATGCTCGTCGTGGAGCGCCGACAGTACCGCTCCTCTATGTTTCTCCGGGAGCAAGAGCTGCCACCTATCTTCGAGCCCATCCGAGAAGCCCCTCCGATAGATTACTCCATCTCGGAACTGCAGGCGGTCCCACTCCTTGTACAGCGCTCATGCTCCCCTGGGTGCATCAGTGAGTAGAACCCCCCGCTGGCCACTTCTTAAAGCTTTTTCGACCAAACCACATAGAGGGTCCTCCACCTGGTCTCTCCACAGATCTTTCTTAGTCAGGGCAAACCTACTCTCCCCCCTGATCTGAATCGGATTACAGTATAATTTGGGGACACCTGCGATGGTAACCCCCACTGATTCGGCCCCAATTGCCTCCCTAGCTCGATGCTCGACCCCTTGATACAGTGCTTGAATACCATCCGGGGGCAGTTTCACCCACTCCCTAATACCTGCCCCCGGACCCTGAGGCCTCCTTGACAACGCATCTGCATCAATATTTCCCACCCCTGGCCGATATCTTAACCCAAACTTAAACCCCGATAGGGCAGCCAGCCACTGATGGCCCGTTGCATCAAGTTTAGCGGTGGTGAGCAAATACGTGAATGGATTATTGTCCGTTTTAACCTCAAACTCTGCCCCGTACAAATAATCCCTCAACTTATCCACCACCGCCCATTTGAGTGCCAAAAATTCCAGCTTATGAATGGGATAATTTTTTTCCCCAGGGGTTAGACCCCTACTGATATATGCAATGGGCTTTAAACGTTGATCATGCTCCTGATATAATACTCCCCCAAGACCATCCCGACTGGCATCTACATGTAGTTCATACGGCCGATTGGGGTCGGCATAAGCTAAGACTGGGGTATTTATGAGCCTCTGCTTCAGCTGATCAAAAGCCTGTTCACAGCGCTCAGTCCATTCTGCCTGAATGGATTCTCGTGACTTCCTGGATCCCCTAATTTTATGGATTGGATTCGAATGGCCCACTGTATCCTCTACCTGCTCATTTTTTAATAACTCATTAAGCGGGCGAGCTATCTTAGCAAACCCTTCCACAAATCTCCGATAGTATGAACAAAACCCCAGAAACGATCGCAATTCAGCAACACTCTGAGGCCTGGGCCAAGAAACCACGGCCTCAAGCTTAGCGGGATCCGTTGCCACTCCCTCGGCTGAGACGACATGCCCTAAATAGGTGACAGATGACTGGTAAAATTGGCATTTTTCCA
>NW_015386274.1:2020425-2031676 GCF_001527695.2 Protobothrops mucrosquamatus | reverse complement strand
AGCCGGAACGCGGCGGAACCGCGTTCCGGCACCTTTTTCCGGGCCGGCCGCACCGGAAATAGCCCCTCCCGCACCGGAAATAGCCCCTCCCAAATTTTACTTGCATTCCTGTTCTCTAAAGGGGCGGTCCTAGGGTTTGATGAGGGCGTGGCCAGGTTTGAGTTCCGCCACCTTTTCTCTGAGAAAAAAAGCCCTGGTATAAATTATTATCTATTTCTAGAGTCTTATGACTCAAACTTTATTTCCAGGAAAAAGGTTTCACAGCCGTAAATGTGAAAATCAAAGCTGAAAATTTGAAATGCAGTTATTTAAATCTTTTTTAAAATCTAATGTGCAACTTTAGAAAAATCTCACTGCTTTCACACTTCAATAATCACTTATAATCAAAAAGAGTGTTTAATATACCACTGTAATTTAGTATTCTATTGTAAGGTCCCAGTTCCTTACAGGAACTTGAGATATCATATCAATCTAATCAGATAACCCAAGCGGAGACTTCTTGATCAAGCAGCACTTTATTTGATCAAATTAAGCAGCTGGGTGGCCAACAATCTGGAACACTGGCAGAGTTATGTCCAGAAGTGCCACACCTTAGAACAGTGATGGCGAATCTTTTAGAGACTGAGTGCCCAAAAACTGGCCCCACCCCCACTCCACCCCCTGCCCCGCCCCCGCTCTGCCCCCCATCCCCTGCCCTGCCTGGCCACAGGACCACTCACTGCCTCCAGGGCCTGCCGCAGATCACCCAGGCAGCCCAGCAGCACTATGGCGGCCACACCCTCTGCCCACGCCCTGAAGCATTAACTGCATGATGGGGTGTGAGGGCAGAGTCTTGTCTACGCTGCCTGGCTGCCATGACCTTGGCTGTGCTGCTCCATGTGGGCCATGCTCCAGGGTGACTCTCCTTCAGGGGGGCTGCTGGAAAGGAGGGGGTCGCGGAGGGAGGAAAGGCTGGGGCAACGTCACATGTGCCCAGAGAGAGGGCTCCAAGTGCCGCCTCTGGCACCTGTGCCATAGGTTCGCCACCACTGCCTTAGAAAGTTGGTAGCATTGCTTTATATACTTTGTTAACCAATGAAAATCAGACAACAGAGCCATTACATCATAAAGAAGACATCAATCATTCCTGTACACTCCCTTATTCCCTCCTTCAGTATATTGCATCCATGTACATGTTTCCCACACTTGCATGAGATTTCCCTGGTTCAAAAGCTGATTACAAAAAGCAAGAAAGCAACAGTTAGACTAACCCTTCATTCCCCCTTTTAATTTTGTAACAGAATGCTTTCTGTTACTTGGTGACCAGTGATGTATATTCCTTTGTTATTGTGGTGATAATCAGAACCTTGGCTGGCTTACGGGGTTTATCACTACTTACAGAGGATGCTATGACCGTCATCCCCGAGATGGTAGAAGTAACTGTTCTTTGGATAACGGGAATCAAAGATGGCAAAACCAAAAGATGTCTAAATGCTAACATAACCAGAAAATATTCCCTTCACCAATCACCAAAAATCTCTCCAAATCAACTTGTGTCCATGGTTTCTGAAGAAGCTGGGTGTATTTTCTCTACACACACAGGCAGAACATGTAAAAGGAAAGCCATACCCCCCTTGTTTTCACAAAGCTTTCTTTTGTAGTGTTATTTTAACCAATTAATTTTCTTTATCTTTCTGTACGTGTACTTCTCGTCTCAGGCTAATGGAGGTTCCTACGCAAGCATAGTATAGAGAAGCAAAACAGCATTATGTTATTCTAAATGCCCTTGATTTGTAATTATTTCTAATACAGCTTGCAATCTAACAATTCTATTAAGCATATAAACAAGAGTCCTATAACTTATACATTCCATCTTCTTGCCATGTAGTAGGTCCATCTGGGGTAGTTCAGTTGAGGGTGGCATTTGTTAGATTGGTCCATAAGGTAAACAGTTGGCAGGAAACGTCTCTCAGTTCAGGCAGCCATCGGAGGAAATAATAAATCAAATCTTTGTTCATTTAACGACCCATTTGATTCAATTAATGAGTTTGATTTTAAAATGTTGTAATATTGAGTCTGATTCATTTGATGATGACGAGCCTAACGGGCAGGCTCTATTATGCTCACACCTCGGGGACTACCTATACTGCAGAACATCCTTAGGTCCCCCTCCCCTCAATAGAATGACAGAACCTGAAAATGAGGGCATAGGAAAGAAATACAAAATACATTGGGGTTCTGACACTGCCATTTTTTTACTGATATTTTATTAATTTTTATAGTTACAAATCTTTAGTGCTTAGTAAACAATGTGTTGTCTGGGTCCACATATTTAACTTAATAATAATACATCTTCCATTCCTACTTTCTACTCCGTTTTTCTAGCCATTTGTAAAAAGTGTCCCATGTTTGAAAGTACTTTGTGTCTTCTTTCCCTTTCATTTTCAATGTAAGTCTGTCCATTTCCACACAGTCCAGAATTTTCTTAATTATGTCTTCTTCAGCTGGTGTTTCTTCATTTTTCCAATGCTGTGCAAATGTAATTCTTGCTGCTGTTAGTACATGTAGTATTAGATATACACATTCTTTATCATAGTTTGCTGAGGTTATACCTAAAAGAAATAGTTCTGGCTTAAAATCTACATGTTTTTTTAACATTTTCTCTAACCACATATGTATTTTCGACCAGAATTTTTTTGCTTTAGGGCAAGTCCACCAAAGGCAGTAGTACGTGCCTGGCTTTTGTCTACATTTCCAACAATTGCTAGACATATTTTTAAACATTTTTGCTAACCTTGCAGGTGGTAAATGCCATCTATAAAACATTTTATATAAATTTTCTTTATAGGTAACTGCCCTATAGTTTCTTTCCCACAAATTTTGCCATTTTTCTAACTCTACATTGTGCCCAAAGTTTTTTGCCCCTGTTATCATTGTTTCTTTGACTTGTTCGTCTTCCATCTTTAAATTTAACAAGAAATTATACAGTTTCTTTATCAATTTTTCACCTGATGACAATAGTATGTGGTCAAACGCTGTCTGGTCTTTATAAAAATCATATATTTTGGCATCTTTCTCATATCTCGTTTATATTTGCAGGTGCGGCCGCCATGATAGCTCAATACCCTGTTCTTCCAGCTCTTGTTTAGTTTATAATTTCCCTTCAGTGTTCAAAATGTTTCTATAAGTCACAAGTTTCCATAGTTAATTAAGTTTGGGGGAACAAACACTTCCATTGTCGAGATCCATCCTGGTATTTTCATATAAATTTTTGTTTTTATCTTTTCCCATACTAGAAGCAAAACATTTCTTAGATAGTGATTTTGAAAGTATTTATGGATTTTGTTCTTGCCATACCATAGAAAGGCGCGCCATCTGAGTTATAAGTTGTGTCCTTCTAAATATAATAATCTTTTACGTCTAAGGGTTATCCATTCTTTTAGCCACATTAATGCAGCTGCTTGGTAGTATAGAACCCAGTCTGGTAACCCAAATCCTTTTTGTTTCGCTTCTTGTAATTTTTTCAGTCTGATTCTGGATTTTTCCCTTGCCAGATAAATTTCAAAATCGATGCATTTAACTCATCAAAAAAAATCTCTATTTTTATAGGTATTGTTTAGAATAGAAAAAGTAGTTTTGGTAAAAAATATTCATTTTCACTGTTGCTATTCTTTCTAATATTGATAATTGTAGATTTTTCCATTTTTCCAAGTCTAGTTTTATTTTAATAGTTTTAACATAATTGTCTTCTTTTATTGTTGCACATCTTGCTGTTAAGTATATCCCTAAGTATTTAACTTTCTTAACTACCCGGAGGTCTGTTTTTTCTGACAGTTGATTTTTTTTTGTTTATCTCTAAGGTTTTTGACCATCACTTTAGTCTTTTCTCTGTTTATTTTCAGTCCTGCTACTTCTCCAAATTCTTCAATCTTTGTCAGTAATGGGTCTTCTAAGATAAATACCAAGTCATCCGCAAATGCTTGCAATTTATATTTTTCATCTTTTATCTCCATTCCTTTAATTTCTGGGTCCTGTCTGACATTTCTATCCAGCACTTCCAAAGTTAAAATAAATAATAATGTAGATTGTGGACACCCTTGTCTTGTGCCTTTTTTGATATTAAAGTTCTCTGTGAAATCTCCATTTACAATTACTTTAGTCATTTGTCTATGGTAAATTGTTTTAATTTTATTTATGAAATTTTCTCCAAAGTGCATACAATTTAGTTCAGAGGTCCCCAACCTTTTTGGCACCAGGGACTGGTTTCAAGGAAAACAATTTTTCCATGGACCGGGGGAGGGGGGAGGGTTTAGGATGATTTAAGCGCATTACATTTATTGTAAATTTTCTAAATAAATAAACAACAAACAAATAAATAAAGGTTTCATGGCTTCATTGGATAGCCCGTCACCACATATTATACAAAGCAGGTTTGGAGCATGTGAATCACCTGTTGCAATGAACCTGTAATTTAAGTAAGACTCTTGGTATTTTCTTTTAAATATAGATTTCTTTTTATAGGCAGTCTTACAGTCTTCTGCTGTCTCATCATTTGGTCTTTCCCCCTTTTCAAAGCTCTCCAGTGAAGTTTGTTTTTTACTCATTTTGGCTAGGTTTAATGTGCGGGCTTACCAAACTGCGACTGAGACAAGCGTGCAGTTCAGAAAAGAGTCACAGACAGAAGTGATAAATGAAATAATGGTCAGGCCGTGCAGACTAAAATAAGTGTGGGATTCTGACTTAAGGCCTGCCACCAGATGATTTTGCTCCAGAGGAAAATCAGAATAAACACACAGGAAAAACTTCACTAGAAGAGGCTTTCTTTTTCTCCAGGGAAAAGTTAGAATAAAGACAACGAAAAGCCTTCACAGCAGGACATGACTTGCAAGCAGGGTGGCATGCTTTCCTATGGGACGAAAAATATAAAATACACAGACACTTTCAAAGACACATAGTTAGGAATGCATTGCTACAGACTTGGGGAAAAATAAAACAAAAACATTATATAAGAATTCCAATGTGGTTATCCCCAACAGAAGCTCTGAAACACCCAAACCTACTGGATATAAATAAGACAATTAGATACAAGGAATTAGTAAATGAACAGGGAAATCTGAAAACAAAACAAGAATTGGAACAAGAGATAGGCAGAGAGATTGACTGGTGAACATTTACACAAATTCAATCTAAATATACAGAGGACAAAAAATTATATGGAATACAACTGGCCCCAGCTGCAAGAATTGGATAAAATTATACATGGAACAGAAATAAAATTAATTAGCAATTTATACAAATACCTATTGAGATATAAAATAGAAGACGAGGTTGTCAAAGATACAATGATTAGATGGGCAAAAAATTTCGGATATAATATAGAATTGGAGAAATGGGAAAAAATATGGGAAATAAACATAAAATTGACTATGTCAGCGGCATTCAAGGAAAACCAGTTGAAGATGTTTTACAGATGGCATCTTCCACCAGCAAAGCTTGCCAAGATATTCCAGAACAATTCGCCAACATGTTGGAAATGTAAAAAAGTACATGGAACATATTATCATTTATGGTGGACATGCCCAGTTGCGAAAAAATACTGGACTAAAATAAGAAGATGGATCGAAGAAATAATAGACCAACCTGTAGACTGGAAACCAGATATCTTTTTGCTGGGTATTTTAAACAGAAAATATAGTAAAGAAATATGGTACTTAATTCTACATATAACAACGGCAGCAAGAATAGCATACGCACAGTTCTGAAAAAAATGAGAATATACCATCAGAGGAAGCAGTGATAAGAAAAATCCTGGACTGTGCTGAGATGGACAAATTAACAAAAGAGATAAAAGAAAAGGAAGACACAGAGTACTATCTAATATGGAACAAGTGGTATGACTGGTTGGAGACTAGAAATAATAGAGGAGAATAAATGTGGAAAGATCAAAAGTGGAAAATGTGTGTATAATAATGTATAGTAATAATAATATGTATTATTCTTAGTATGAAGTATAGTATGAAGGAAGAAAAATGCAAATAAGAAACAACGGGGCAACAAGGACAAATATTCTAAAGAAGAATAAGGGGGGGAAATGTAAATAATAGAGATTACCATTACGAAATCGCTGTTTAAAAAAAAGGGAGGAGTATATACGGTGTGTGTATGTGTGTTATGTTTTGTTTTGTTGGTTTAAAAAATAAAAAAATATTTAAAACAAGAAAAGAAAAGAAAAGCCTTGACAGCAAGAGGCTTTATTGTTCTGCTCTGGAAGAAAATCAGAAGATAGAGAGAAAGCTTCACTGAAAGAATCGCTCTGCTTCTGATCATCATCATCATCATCATCATCATCATCATCATCATCATCATCATCATCATCATCATCATCATCATCCCAGGTCCTTGTTAAGGACTTGATAGGTAGACAAAAATGCCAAATCCAGTTTGAACATCTGGCTGACTGTACGATGATTAATAATAATAATAATAATAATAATAATAATAATAATAATAATAATAATAATAATAATAATTAATAATTAATAAATAAATAAATAAATAATAAATAAAAAAATAAAAATAAAAATAAAAAAGTTGGAAGGGACCTTGGAGGTCATCTAGTCCAACCCCCTGCTCAGGCAGGAAACCCTATACCATTTCAGACAAATGGCTGTCCAGTCTCTTCTTAAAAACTTCCAGCTTCTGTAGGCAGATTGTTCCACTGATTAATTGTTCTAACTGTCAGGACATTTTTCTTTAGTTCTAGGTTGCTTCTCTCTTTGGTTAGTTTCCATCTGTTGCTTCTTGTCTTGCCTTCAGATGCTTTGGAGAATAGCTTGACTCCCTCTTCTTTGTGGCAACCCCTGAGATATTGGAACACTGCTATCATGTCACCTCTCACCCTTCTCTTCATTAAACTAGACATACCCAATTCCAGTAACCATTCCTTATATGTTTTAGCCTCCAGTCCCCTAATCATTTTTGTTGCTCTTCTCTGTACTCATTTGAGAGTTTCAACATCTTTTTTACATCGTGGTGACCAAAACTGGATGCAGCATTCCAAATGTGGCCTTACTAAGGCATTGTAAAGTGGTATTAACACTTCATGTGATCTTGATTCTATCCCTCTGTTAATGCAGCCTAGCACTGTGTTGGCTTTTTTGGCAGCTGCAGCACACTGCTGGCTGATGTTTAAGTGATTGTCCAATAGGACTCCGACATCCTTCTCACAGTTACTACTATTGAGCAAGGTACTGCCTATACTATACCTGTGCATTTGGTTTTTCTTGCTAAATGTAGAACCTTACTTTTTTCACCATTGAATTTCATTTTGTTAGATAGCGCCCAATGTTCAACTCTGTCAAGATCCTTCTGTATCTTAAGCCTATCTTCTGGAGTGTTGGCTATTCCTGCCAGCTTGGTGTTGTCTGAAAAATTAATGAGTTCCCCATCTATCCCCTCGTCCAAATCATTGATGAAGATGTTGAAGAGCACTGGGCACAGAACAGAGCCCTGGGGCACCCCACTACATACTTTCCTCCATGTAGATGCAGTTCCATTGAGGACCACACGCTGAGTACAGCCAATCAGCCAGCTATGAATCCATCTGGTGGTGATGCTGTCTAACCCACATTTTTCTATTTTATCAAGTAGTAGGTTGTGGTCTACTTTATCAAATGCCTTACTGAAGTCCAAGTAAATTATATCCACAGCATTCCTTTGGTCCACTAATCTTGTCACATGGTCAAAGAATGCAATTAGGATTTGTCTGGCATGATCTGTTTTTGACAAACCCAGGTTGGATTTTGGTAATGACTTTGTTTGCCTCTACCTGTCCACTGATTCATTGGTTGATTATCTTTTCCAAAATCTTCCCAGGTATTGAGGTCAGGCTGATAGGTCTGTAGCTTCCTGGTTCCATTTTCCCCCTTTTTTGAAGATGGGAACTACATCAGCTCTTTTCCAGTCCTCCAGTAGTTCCCCAGTGCTCCAGGATCTTTGAAAGATATAGTTCAGTGGTTCTGAGATCACATCTGCCAGTTCCTTCAGAACCTTGGGGTGTAATCTGTCTGGTCCTGGTGATTTGAACTCGTCTAGGGTGGACAGGTGCTCACCTACCATTTTCTTGCCTATCTTAACTTGTGTTTCGAATCTGTTTTTTACGATACTGTTTTTGATAGGTTGGACTGTTTTTTTTACCTTTGTGCAAAGACGGATGCAAAAAATGAGTTAAATAGTTCTGCTTTCTCTCTGTTGCTTGTCACCTTCTTGCCACTTTCTCCCACTGATGGACAATCATTTCCTTAGCTATTTTCTTGTTTTTTACATGTTGAAAGAAGCTTTTATTATTATTTTTTACTTTTGTTGCAAGCCTTAGTTCATTTTGAGCCTTAGCTTTCCTTACTTCATCTCTGCGGGCTCGGGCTATTTGCTGATATTCTGCCTTAGTTATGTGTTCCTCTTTCCACTTTTTATATTTGTCCTTTCTGTCTTTCAATTTATCAGAAAGTTCTTTATGCAGCCATGCTGGTTTCTTCTCAGATCTGTTATTTTTCTTCTTCGTTGGTATTGTGCTAGACTGGGCTTTTATAATCTCACTTTTCAAAATTTCCCGGGTGTCTTGAGTTGTTTTCCCCTTGTGGATTCTCATCCATGGAATCCTTCCCAAGCTCTCGCTAAGTTTATTGAAATTAGCTTTGTTAAGGTCCAAGACTCAAGTTTGACTGTGTTCTATTGCTTGTGCTTGCATAATGTTGTATTCCAATATTGCATGATCATTCCCCCCCAAGGTTCCTGTGGCTTCAACACCTCCTATCATTTCATCTCTGTTAGTGAGAATTAAGTCCAATATGGCTGATCCCCTAGTTCCCCTCTCTACTTTTTGGGAGACAAAGTTATTTGCTAGGTTTGTCAGGAACTTGTTTGATCTTCCACTTGGTGCAGAGTTTGTCTCCCAGTTGATGTCAGGGTAATTAAAGTCCCCCATTACTATTGTGATCTGCTTCCAACATACCTAGTTAACTGACTAGCAAAGAGTTCATCTATTTCCTCTGTTTGGTGGGTGGCCTATAGTATACACCTATGGTAATGTCATTTCCCCCCCTTTTACATTAATCCAAATGCATTCAAGACAGTTTTCATCATTGTTGTGCTCTAATTCTGTAGAGATGTAGTTATTTCTTATATAGAGAACAACTCTATCTCCTCTTTTATTTGGTCTGTTTCTTTTAAATAATTTAAATCCCTCTAGGTGTGTGGTCCATTTGTGGGTTTCATCCCACCAAGTTTCTGTAATGGCAATAATATCATATCTGCCCTCATGTACCTGAATTTCTAATTCACCCTGTTTATTGCTCATACTCTGTGCATTGGTGTATAGACATTTGAGTCCTTTATGACTGACCCTGTGTTTACTTTCTACATAACCTGTGTGGTGCCTGAGTTCTCCTATTTTCTTACCACCTGTTTGATTAGTGCACTTGGTGTGGCACTTACTATTAAAAGCTTGATTTTGCTTGACAGCAAGGCTGATATTGTTGTCCACACACATCTATGTTACATGCACTGATAACCCTATTATTTTTAGATTGCCAGGGACAGGAATGTTCTGTATCAATTAACTCACTGTCCCCATTCAGTTTAAATATTTCTCCAGAAAATCCGTGAATTTATTTATTGCCTTTTCCATTATGTTCCATGTACACAGGTAAAACCTCTGAAAAAGTAAGCCTACAGCCTATCCTGCTAGGTTCCTGCCCCAGGCTCTGGAAATCATTCTGCACAGAGAGTACATCTTTGGGGGACAGATCATTAGTGCCAAGATGTACAATAGCATCCACATCACAGTCCTTGCTGGCATTCTTGACTATCTTAAAAATACGCTTCTTGTCCCTGCTGGCAGTAGCACCTGGAAGACACTTGTCCTCTTTCAAAACCTCTGTGTCCTTTTCCTAAATTTACATCCCTTATAATTGAATCACCAACCAGAAGGAGACTGCTCTTTTTGGAAACCTTGTTCTTCTTGCATGACTGATGTGTAATACCTGATTCACACTTTCCCCTGTCCAAAACAAGTTCTTCATCTCAGACCACGATCCCCTGCTTATTTGAGCTATCATCATCATAACTACATTGACCTGTCTCCTTAATGTCCCTATTAAGGTCAGCAAGGGCACTGTATCTGTTATGCAGGGACACAGCGAAAGCTTTATGGTTCACAACTCTCACTCTGCCAGATCCCACAGTTGTCCATACTGCCCTTCTCCTGCAGGATCTTTGTGGTTGAGGGAGCTGATAGTACGGCAGCTCAACAGAGCAGAAGGGCTGAACTGGACACCTAATTTCTGCCTGAAGAGCACAGATTACAGACCCTAGATAAATAATTTGTCCTTGTAGACTAGTTATTTGTTTACAGATAGGATAGTATCCAAGTTTGAGAAAAGTACTGTGAAAGACAGCTGCAAAACAAGTGTTGCACTGAACTAAGCCAGACATTCTGAAATAAAATGAAATCACAATCTCAGATGCACTTTCCCTGAATGTACTACTGCTCTTTTAGATTTTTATTCATATGATTTGTGTGCCATTAGGCATGCAGGCCGCTACCTTTCTCCCCTGCACTTCCCCTTAACTCACAGCTAGCAGCATTCCCAGCAGCCTCTAGAAAGTTCAAAATATAAATTACCTCAGATTATTAGGACTTAGATTTAGGAACTGGATTCCCAAGAATCCCACTGATTCTCTCCTAAATATTTTTTTTCTTAACATAGTTGGTTCAAATGTGATCAGGATCAGTTCTCTTCCTGGGAAACCCAAATAAAAATAAGAGAAATCTCCCAGGCTGTGAATACATGAACAGATTCACTTTTAATATGAATTGAACAGCCTCATAAAAATACATATTGTAAGCCCCTGATGCATTTCTCTTTCTTTTCTTTTTTTTTTTATTATTATTATTATTTTTAATACAGTACATATTCAGCAGACTATGTCATTTTTATATACTATGGATCTACATTCTATACAATATATACACTATGTACATTCAATCTAACCCACAATAACCTAATTTACACCATAACCTTATGTATATTTCCAATTTTTATTTCTATTGTCTATCCAATTATACCAATTTTCCCAAACCGCATAAAATTCCGAATCATCTTTTTCTTTTAATTCTAAGGTGAGTTTGTCCATCTCGGCACATTCATAAATTTTCTGAATAATCAACCCCTCTGGTGGTATATTGCGTTCCTTCCAATATTGCGCGAATGCA
>NW_015386274.1:2016852-2018133 GCF_001527695.2 Protobothrops mucrosquamatus | reverse complement strand
TTTTGATCCGGGTGTATTATCTCGTTCAATACTCTTTTCAATCTATCTGCTATTATATTCATAAATATTTTGTAGTCTGCATTTAAGAGGGATATTGGTCTGTAATTATTGATTTGATTTTTATCTGTACCTTCTTTCGAGATTAAAGTGATGTATGCCTCCCTCCACGATTCTGGTATTTTCGCTTCATGTAGAGCTTTGTTACATATTTCCAACAATATTGGTTCTATAATCTCACTCATATTTTTATAAATTTTCCCTGGGAGGCCGTCCGGTCCTGGTGTCTTATTGTTCTTAAGTCTTAAAATTGCCCCTCTCAATTCTTCTGGCGTTATTTCTCCATTTAGCATTGCCTTTTTCCCTTCCTCTAGTGATTTAATCCCTTCTTCCAACAGATAGTTGTCAATTTTATCCATTGCTATTTCATTTTGTTCATAAAAGTTCACATAATAGTTTTGTACAATTTTCTTTTTTTCTTCTTCATTATTTTGTAGGGTCCCCATTTCATCATATAATTGTTGGATAATCCGTCCTTTTTCCTTCTTCAATTTGTAAGCCAACCATCTTCCAGTTTTATTGGCATGTTCAAAAAAAAATTGTTTAGAAAATTTTAAATTTCTTGCAATCTCCGCTTGCTCTAGTATGTTTAATTTATGTCTGTCAAGTGTCAAAGTTTCTTTAACTAATTCATCTCCTGGTTTTGTCTGAAGTTGATTCTCCAATTTTCCAATTTCTTCCTTTAGAATATTATGCTGCTTCCATTTTCCCTTATTTTTCTTTGCCATATAAGCTATTGTTATTCCCCTTATATAAGCTTTCATAGTATCCCATAAGTTTGTTAATGAAGTGTGTTGTTTCTTATTTTCTTTAAAAAATAATGTCAATTCCTTCGTTATCCTTTCAATATATTCCTTTTCTTTTAAAATTTGGGGGTTTAGTGTCCATCTTTTGAATTTCCTCCTTTGACCTCTCCATTTTATCTCAAGGGGATTATAGTCTGCCCACGTATTTGGGGAGATCTCAATCTTTTCAATTTCTATAGCTAATTCCTTATTCATCCATAGCATATCAATTCTAGACCGGGATGCATGGGGGTTGGAATAAAATGTATATTTATTTTCTTTTGGATGTAGGGTTCTCCACATATCTATCAAATTTAGTTCATCTATCATTCTAAAAAATGTCTTTGGTAATATATTTCTTCTATTCTTGTTAGTTTTATCGCTTACGTAATCTTTTTGGATGTCTACTATCCCATTATAATCACCTATTATGCATATA